>NW_028119769.1:0-82047 GCF_965119305.1 Pelophylax lessonae
TCCCCCCCATCATTGATGTCAGTGGACGCAAACCCCCCCCCCCATCATTGATGTTAGTGGACGCAATAAAACCCCCCAGCATTGATGTCAGTGGACACATTAAAGATGCCCAGCATTAATGTCAGTGGATGCATTTATAGACCCCCAGCATTGATGTTAGTGGACGCATTACATCACCCCCCCATCATTGATGTCAGTGGACGTATTTATAGACCCCCCAGCATTGGTGTCAGTGGACGCAAAAAAGATCCCCACCATTGATCATCAGTGCACACATTAAAACTCCCCGGTATCGGTGCCGGCGGACGCATTAAAAACCTGGTCAAGAAGCCATATAAGGTCATATGTATAGCTTATACCTTTCTGATGTAAGGCTTGAGGAATGCAGGATGACCAAGCCCACCCTTCCCCTTAAAAGGTGAAATCACTGTCCAAACAATGGATAAGCGAGCCCTTTCTCCTCAGGAATGTGAATGTCATATTGTTTCTTACAAGGGTGTTGGCCAGGGGTGTTTTTTTCCATTTACAAGTCTAAATACCACTGCCCAAACTGGTAAGACTTTAGTCTCACCCAGAACAGCCATGAGGCAAGTGTCTGGTCCTGATTACCTGTGCCATGTTGCATAATAGCAAATGGGACTCCATGGAAGGAAACGTCTTTAGTTAAGTATTCTTGTTAGATTTTCTTTATCTTTATCTGTCATTACTTTTAATAAATGTTTTACTTTTAAGTATGTGTGTGATCTCTCTTTGCACATATTGAACACAACCCCAAAAACATGACAAAACAAACCCCCAGCATTGATGTCAGTGGACGCATTAAAGACCCCCAGGATTGATGTCAGTGGACATAATGACCCCCCAGCATTAATGTCAGTGGACGCATTAACCACTTAAGCCCCAGCCCTATTTCGGACACTTTTTGTGTAAAGTTAAAACCAGTATTTTTTCCTAGAAAACTACTTAGAACCCCCAAACATTATGTATATTTTTTTAGCAAAGACTCTGGAGAATAAAATTTCGGTCATTGCAAAACTTTTTGTCAAGCGGTATTTGCGCAGCGGTCTTTAAAACGCCATTTTTTTGGAAAAAAATTGAAAAATCACATTTCACTGCATTTAAAAAATACTAAACAGTAAAGTTAGCCCATTTTTTTTTGTATATTGTGAAAGATGATGTCACGCCGAGTAAATAGATACCCAACATGTTACGGTTTAAAATTGCGCCCCCCCGTGGGATGGCGACAAACTACGGTCAATAGAGATCTCAATCTGCGACGCTTTAAATTTATTTAACGGTTACCAGTTTAGAGGTAGAGTGTAGCTCTTTTTTTTAAATTATTGCGCACGCTCCGGCGATCGCGGCAATACCTCACATGTGGGGTTTGAACAGCGATTAAATTGCGTATACGTTTCTTTTTGTGCGCGAGCTAACGGTGACGGGGGCGGCAAATTTATTATTTTTTTTTTTTCCTATTTATTTTTTTTTTTAACCACTTGCCTTCTGTGCACTTAAACACCCTTCCCATCCAGGCCAATTTTCAGCTTTCAGCGCTGTCACACTTTGAATGACAATTGCGCGGTCATGCTACACTGTACCCATATGAAATTTTTATCATTTTTTTCACACAAATAGAGCTTTCTTTTGGTGGTATTTAATCATCTCTGGGTTTTTTATTTTTTACAAAAAAAAAGAATAAAGACAAAAAATTTTGAAAAAAAAAAAAAGTTTTTCTTATTTTCTGCGAGTAAATTTTGAAAATAAATTTTTCTTCTTCACTGATGTGCGCTGATGAGGCAGCACTGATGGGCACTGATAGGCTGCACTGATGGGCACTGATGAGGTGGCACTTATGGGCACTGATGAGGTGGCACTTATGGGCACTGATGAGGAGGTACTAATATGCCGCACTGATAGGCGGCACTGATAGGCGGCACTGATAGGCGGCACTGAGAGGCGGCACTGATGAGCACTGATAGGCGGCACTGCTGGGCACTGATAGGCGGCACTGCTGGGCACTGAGAGGCGGCACTGCTGGGCACTGAGAGGCGGCACTGCGAGGTGGCACTGCTGGGCACTGACAGGTGGCACTGCTGGGCACTGAGAGGCGGCACTGCTGGGCACTGAGAGGCGGCACTGATGGGCACTGGCGGATGGCATTGGACACTGACGGGTGGCACTGATGAGCGGCACTGATAGGGAGCACCATCAGTGCCCACACTCAGTGCCCATAGTGCTGCCAGTCAGTGCTCATCAGTGCCTAGATGAGCAGGCACTGATGGGCACTGACTAGCAGCACTATGGGCACTGATTGTGGGCATTGATGGGGGGCACTGATGGCGGGCACTGTGGGCACTGATGGGGGGGCTCTGTGTGTGTGTTTTTACCTTGCAGTAATCAGGGCACTGGTGATCGGTGCCCTGATTACATTGCTGTGTGTCCCCGGCGCTGTGAGGCTCCCCCTCCTTCCTCACACTGCAGGCTCCGTGTGAGGAAGGAGCGCCGGCGATGAGAGATGATCTCATATGTTTACATATGAGATCATCGCTCATTGGACGGCCAGATCACGTGGTGAATGGCCGCTGTGATTGGCCATTCACCACGATCTGTGATCGGCCGTGTCCAAGGGACACGGCCGACACAGATTTTCCCCGCAGCGCGCTCGCGGGAGCGCGCTGGGGGCGTGTCACTGGGAGGCCGTTTAAAAACGGCCTCCCGAAAATTCGAGTCCGCGCTGCAGCCGTATATAGGCTGTAGCGCGGACGGGGGGAGGTTAAACTTTATTACAGGTTTTTAAAAAAAAAAAAAAAATCTGATCACTTTTATTGCTGTCACAAGCAATGTAAACATCCCTTGTGACAGCAATATGTGCGACAGGTACACTTTATGGAGGGATCGAGGGTCTAAAAGATTCTAGACCCCTCCACTACACTTCCCTGTTTGCAAAACGCCAAAAACGGCATTTTTGCATACAGCCGTTTTTTAAATTTGCCGCCTTTTGCAGCACAGTAACCCGGAAGTGACGTCATGGACGCCGCCTCCGGGTTACGTCATTGGAGCCCCGATCGATGCCATTTCCGGCATTCATCGGGACTCCATCCAGCCAGCGGACGTGCCGGCTGAGTGCTCTGGGCTCCCGGTGGGACGGGAGCCCCGGACAAAGCCACGGAAGGCGGCGGGAGGGGGGGGGGGGCGTCCCCTCCCGCCAACCCCCCCCCCGGGTAACGATCGAGCGGCTCCCGAGCCGCATCGGTCGTTACCGACGGAAAGCCGACCGTCGGCTTCAAACCACGGTACCGGGATGATGCCTCTAACATCCCGGTATAAACCCGCAAAGTGTACCGACGTATCGGTATGTTACTATGCGGTAAGTGGTTAAAGAACCCCAGCAATGATGTCAGTGGACGCATTAAAGACCCCCAGGATTGATGTCAGTGGACATAATGAACCCCCAGCATTGATGTCAGTGGATGCATTAAAGACCCCCAGGATTGATGTCAGTGGACATAATAAAGACCCCCAGGATTGATGTCAGTGGACGCATTAAAGACCCCCAGGATTGATGTCAGTGGACATAAAAAAGACCCCCCCATCATTGATGTCAGTGGACGCATTAAAGAACCCCAGCATTTATGTCAGTGGACATATTAAAACCCCCAGCATTGGATGCATTACAACTCTCCAGCATTGATGTCTATTGATGCATTAACCACTTCTGGACTGGAAGGATTTGCCCCCTTAATAACCAGGCCATATTTTGTGATTCGGCACTGCGTTAATTTAATGAAGAATTGCGCAGTCCTGCGACGCTGTACATGAATAAAAATGATGTCCTTTATTTCCCACAAAAAGAGCGACAATTCTGAAAAAAAAAATAAAAATAAAAAAAAAAAAAGCAATATTTTTCACATTCTGCTTTATAACATTAGCATTTTTTAACATTTTAGGCCAATTTGTTTTCTACTACATATTTTTGGTAAACAAAAATCACAATAAGCGTATTTTGATTGGTTTGCGCAAAAGTTATCACGTCTACTAACTATAAGATTTATGTCATTTTTATTTATTTTTTTTACTAGTAATGGTCACGATCTGCGATTTTTAGCAGGACTATGACATTGTGGTGGACAGATCGGACCCCTGACTGACATTTTTGGGGGGACCAGTGACATTACCTCAGTAATCAGTGCCACAAATATGCACTGTTACTGTGCTAATGACACTGGCAGGGAAGAAGTTAACACTGTGGGTGATCAGGGGGTTAAATATGTACCTAGGAATGGGTTTCTAACTGTGGGGGGGGGGGGGGGGGTGTGGCTTGTGAAATGATCACAGAGACCTGTGTTCCTATAAAGCAGGATCACAGGGGCTCTATGATCATTCCAGGGAGAAGGAAGGCCGGCTGTGTTTACAACAGCTGACCGTTCTTCTCTCTCAGCGGGGAACAATCGCGGGTGTCAAGCCGGCAACCGGAGCCGCTTGCCCTGTGCATCGGCTTTCCCGCTGACGAGCGCTCGCCCTCTAGCTGCCTGCGCGACATATAGCTACGGCGGTTTGCCCAGGAGCGGCTGCCTGCCACAGTATAACTGCGGCAAGCGGACGTAAATTGGTTAAAGACCTCCAGCACTGAGATCAGTGAAGGCAATTAAGACCCCTCCCCCCAGCATTGATGTCAGTGGACGCATTAAAACCCCCCATTATTGATGTCAGTGAACGCAGTAAAGACCCCCAGGATTGATGTCAGTGGACATAATAAAGACCCCCCATCATTGATGTCAGTGGACGCATTAAAGACCCCCCCAGCATTGATGTCAGTGGATGCAGTAAAGACCCCCATCATTGATGTCAGTGGATGCATTAAGGACCCCCATCATTGATGTCAGTGGATGCATTAAGGACCCCCAGCATTAATGTCAGTGGATGCAGTAAAGACCCCCATCATTGATGTCAGTGGATGCATTAAGGACCCCCAGCATTAATGTCAGTGGACGCATTAAAACTCCCCAGCATTGAGGTCAGTGGACACATTAAAACCCCCAGCATTGGTGCCGGTGGACACATTAAAACCCCCAGCATTGGTGCCGGTGGACACATTAAAATGCCCAGGATTGATGTCAATGGATGCATTAAAACCCCCAGCATTGGTGTCTATTGATGTATTAACCACTTCTGGACCGGAAGGATTTGCCCCCTTAATAACCAGGCCATATTTTGTGATTCGGCACTGCGTTGATTTAACGAAGAATTGCGCAGTCCTGCGACGCTGTACATAAATAAAAAAGATGTCCTTTATTTCCCACAAATAGAGCTTTCTTTTGGTGGTATTTGATCACCTGTGCAATTTTTATTTTTTGCGCTATAAGGCCCCGTTCACACTGGGGCGATCCGACTTCCAGGGGCGACCTCCGAGGTCGCGGTGCGAGCAGAGCGCCGCGACCTCGGAGCGGCCGGCACGGACTTCATAACATTGAAGTCTATGCAGGTCGCTCCGGGTCGCCCCAAAGAAGCTCCGGACCCTTTTTCTAAGTCGGAGCGACTATTAGAAGGGGTCCGCAGCTTCTCTATGGAAGGCGACCTGTGAGGCGACCAGGTCGCCTCACAGGTCGCCCCAGTGTGAAGGGGGACTAAAACAAAAAAAAAAAGGGCGACAATTCTGAAAAAAAAAAAAAAACACAATATTTTTTACATTCTGCTATATAACATTCCCCAAAAAAAAATTAAAAATCTATTTTTTTTTTACATTTTTGGCCAATTTGTTTTCTGCTACATATTTCTGGTAAACAAAAATCACAATAAGCGTATTTTGATTGGTTTGCGCAAACGTTATCGCGTCTACTAACTATGGGAAAGATTTATGTCATTTTAATTTTTTTACTAGTAATGGTCGCGATCTGCGATTTTTAGCGGTACTACGACATTGCGGCGGACAGATCGGACCCCTGACTGACATTTTTGACACTTCTGGGGGGGACCAGTGACATTACTACAGTAATCAGTGCTAAAAATATGCACTGTTACTGTACTAATGACACTGGCAGGGAAGGGGTTAACACTGAGTGATCAGGGGTTAAATGTGTACCTAGAGGCGTGGCTTGTGAAATGATCACAGAGACCTGTGTTCCTATATAGCAGGATCACGGGGGCGCTATGATCATTCCAGGGAGAAGGAAGGCCGGCTGTGTTTTCAACAGCTGACCGTTCTTCTCTCTCAGCAGGGAACGATCGCGGGTGTCAGGCGGCAATTGGAGCCGCTTGCCCTGTGCATCGGCTTTCCCACTGACGAGCGCTCGCCCCCTAGCTGCCTGCTCGTGAGGCGGGCGGTCATAAAGTGGTTAAAGACCTCCAGCATTGAGTTCAGTGAACGCAATATAGACCCCCAGCATTAATGTCAGTGGATGCAATATAGACCCCCCTAAGCATTGAGGTCAGTGGATGCAATAAAGACCCCCAACATTGATGTCAGTGGATGCAATAAAGACCCCCAGCATTGATGTCAGTGGATGCAATAAAGACCCCCAGCATTGATGTCAGTGAAGGCAATAAAGACCCCCCTAAGCATTGATGTCAGTGGATGCAATAAAGACCCCAGCATTGATGTCAGTGGATGCAATAAAGACCCCCAGCATTGATGTCAGTGGACGCATTGAAGACCCTCAGCATTGATATCAGTGGACATAATAAAGACCCCCAGCATTAATGTCAGTGGACGCAATAAAGACCCCCTAGTATTAGTGTCAGTCTACGCAAAAAAGACTCCCAGCATTGATGTCAGTGAATGCAATAAAGACCCCCAGCATTGATGTCAGTGGACGCATTAAAACCCCCAGCAATGATGTCAGTGAATACATTAATAGCCCCCACCATTGATGTCAGTGGATGCATTAGAGACCCTCAAGCATTGGTGTCAGTGGACGCTTTAAAACCCCTCAGCATTGGTGTCAAGGGACTCAGTAAACCCCCCCTCCCCCAGCATTGGCGTCACTGGACGCATTAAAATCCCCCAGTATTGGTGTCAGTGGATGCATTAAAGACCCCCCCAGCATTGATGTCAGTGAACGCATTAAAAAACCCCAGAATTAATGTCAGTGGATGCATTTAAGATCCCCTAGCATTGGTGGCAGAGGCTGCATTATTAACCCCTAGCACAGGTGCCAGTATTATTAAACCCCTCCCCCACATTAACCCCAGCAATGATGTCAGTGGATGCATTAAAGACCCCCCCCCCCCCCCCCCAGCATTGATGTCAGTGGACACATTAAAACCTGCAGCATGGATGACAGTGGATGCATTAAAACTCCCCATTATTGATGTCAGTGGACGCATTGAAGACCCCCAGCATTGATATCAGTGGATAATAAAGACCCTCCAGCATTGATGTCAGTGGACGCAATAAAGACCCCCTAGTATTAGTATCAGTCTACGCAAAAAAGACTCCCAGCATTGATGTCAGTGAATGCAAAAAAGACCCCCCCCCCCAGCATTGATGTCAGTGGACGCATTAAATAACCCCAGCATTGGTGTCAGTGGACGCATTAAAACCCCCAGCATTGAAGTGAGTGGACGCATTAAAACCCCCAGCAATGATGTCAGTGAATACATTAATAGCCCCCACCATTGATGTCTGCGGATGCATTAAAGACCTCCAGCATTAATGTCAGTGGATGCATTAGAGACCCCCAAGCATTGGTGTCAGTGGACGCTTTAAAACCCCTCAGCATTGGTGTCAAGGGACTCAGTAAACACCCCCCTCCCCCAGCATTGGCGTCACTGGACGCATTAAAACCCCCCAGTATTGGCGTCAGCGGACGCATTAAAATTGACCAGTATTGGTTTCAGTGGACGCATTAAAAGCCCCCCCCCCCCCCCCCCCCAGCATTGGTGTCAGTGGATGCATTATCACTTAAGCCCCGGAAGATTTTACCCCCATTCCGACCAGGGGGTATTTTGCGATTCAGCACTGCATGACTTTAACGGACAATTGCGCGGTCGTGCGACGCTGTACCTAAACGAATTTGGCGTCCTTTTTTTCCCACAAACAGAGCTTTCTTTTGGTGGTATTTGATCACCTGTGCGATTTTTTGATCACGCGCTATAAACAAAAAAAGAGTGTAAATTTTGCAAAAATAGCAATATTTTTCACATTTTTTTTATATGAAATTTCCCCCCAAAAAAATGTAAAAATCAAAATTTTCGGCCAATTTGTTTTATGCTACCTATGTTTGGTAAAAAATATCGCAAAAAGCGTATTTTGATTGGTTTGCACAAAAGTTATCGCGTTTACTAACAAAGGGAAAGATTTTTGTCATTTTTGTTGTTTTTTTTTTTTTTAACGCGTAATGGCGGCGATCTGCGATTTTTTTGCAGTACTGCGACATTGCGGCGGACAGATCGGACCCTTGACTGACATTTTTGACACTTTTGGGGTTACCAGTGACATTTCCACAGTAATCAGTGCTAATATATGCACTGTTACTGTACAAATACACTGGTAGTGAAGGGGTTAACTTTATTTGGGAGGGAGGGGCTGTGTGTGTCCCTAGGGGCGTGCTTTCTACTGTGATTGGCTGTGGCTTGAGCTGTAAGGACACTGATCAACGAATCTACATAGTAGATCCATGTGATCAGTGTCTTTACAGCGAGGAGAATGACAGGTCGCTTGTTTACACAAGCTGCCTGACATTCTCCCTCTCCCCCGCCGATCGCCGAGTGGCCGGCGGACACCGGGTCCGCTGGTCACACACGCGGGGGGGGGGGGGGGGGTTCCATGACCACGCGGGGGCGCGCGCTCGCTCCCTAGACCCTCACAAGCAAGCAACGTAGCCCTATGTTAGTTTGCCTGTGAGGGGCTGACCGCCGACGTAGATAGTCGTGCGGCGGTCGGCAAGTGGTTAAAAACCCCAGAATTAATGTCAGTGGACGCATTTAAGATCCCCTAGCATTGGTGTCAGAGGCTGCATTATTAACCCCTAGCACAGGTGCCAGTATTATTAAACCCCTCCCCCACATTAATTAACCCCAGCAATGATGTCAGTGGATGCATTAACCCCCCCAGCATTGATGTCAGGGAAGGCATTCAAATTCCCAGCATTGATGTCTATTGATGCATTAAAGACCCCCCCCCCCCCCAGCATTGGTGCAGGTGGACGCATTAAAACCCCCAGCATTGATGTCAGTGAAGACAATAAAGACCCCCAGCATTGGTGTCAGTGAAGACAATAAAGACCCCAGCATTGATGTCAGTGAAGGCAATAAAGACCCCCCTCAGCATTGATGTCAGTGGACGCATTAAAACCCCCAGCAATTGGTGTCAGTGGATGCATTAAACCCCCCAGCATTAATGTCATTGAACGCATTAAAGATCCCCCAGTATTGATGTCAGTGGATGCATTAAAGGCCCCAGCATTAATGTCAGTGAACGCATTAAACCCCCCAGCATTAATGTCAGTGAACGCATTAAACCCCCCAGCATTAATGTCATTGAACGCATTAAAGATCCCCCAGTATTGATGTCAGAGGCTGCATTATTAACCCCTAGCACAGGTGTCAGTATAATTAACCCCCTTTCCCACATTGGTGGTCAATGGCATTGAAATGTAACCCATTCCATGACCACCAATGTGGGGGGAGGGGGTTATTAATACTGACAGTACCACAAGTGCAGAAGAGGGGAGGTGGGTTAAAATTAGTGGCGATCGACGGATATCGTTTTTTTTAATGCCGATACTGATATTTTGGTGATCGGATATTGGTATTTTTTATTCTTTTTTTTTTCTGCAGGTACTCCTTGTGGAGGGATATGGGTGTCTAAAAGACCCCAAACCCCCCGGGGCTAAGAGCACTGGGGGGGACTAAGAGCACGGGGGGGGGGCTAAAGAACACTGGGGGGGGCTAAAGGGCACTGAGGGGGGAATTTTTACATTCAGAGTATAGCACTGGTACAGGTAGGTGTCCTTCCGGGTCCACAGTTTGCCCTTACTGTCAGTCAGTGGCCAGCAGCAGCAGCAGCCGAGGAGATGACCCAATCAGGCAGCGGGGAGGGCCGGCCGCAGTTTGCCTGGAGACACTGTGACTGGCTAGCAGCAGCAGTAACAGCCGGGAGATTATCAACCAATAAGGCAGCGGAAGCGTCACTGGAGGGCGGGCCGGCCACATGAACGTGATGACGCAGGGGTGCGGTAACCGAAATGGTTACCGCCCCCTAACGAGTCATCATCGCGTCATCATCACTATGTTATGTGTGCTATGGGGTATAGGAGAGTGTTGGGAGACGCATGGAGTGTGCTATGGGGTATGAGGAGAGGGGAGGGTCTGAGGAAGAGGGAGGTTCTAAGGAAAGGGGGGGTGAGGAAGAGAGGGGTTCTCTACTAAGACAGATAAATTATTTTTACTGCACAGCCTGCAAAGGGGAATTAGTGACAAAGGACAATAATGATCCTGAAGACCCCTATATATCTAACATCAGCTCTTTTTATTGGAAATGTCACAATGGGGGTACAGGGTCAGAGCCCCCCCACCCAGGCACCATAGCAGCTGCATGGACTGTGGTGGCAATTGTTACTTCACTGCATACAAAATCCATGAGAACCCCTCTTTTCAATCAACGGGTGTCCTCATTTCTGAGCATACATCCCCTCCCCCACCACTATTATTGATGCATAAAATATATTTTTAAAGTCATTTTATTGTTGGCTATTTTTAATTACAATGTATTTTTACTCATGGATTTTCATAAATATACATTAAAAATTATTGTATAAGTGCCGGTTCACATTTCTGCGATGCGGGAACGCTGCGAATATACAGCGCGTTCCCGCATCGCATCCGCACCCCTGGCAGTTCACACTGCCATATGCGATACACTGGGGGTGTCAATTAAAGGTTAATGACACCCCCAGATCAGATGGCATATCGCAGTGCAATCTATAAGTTGGCACAGAATTGGATCACACTAGTGTGAACCACCATGCCATCCGATTCTGCTGCGGACCAAATAAAGGGTCCTGTGCGAGATGGGTGCGATTGCGGTGGGAATTGAGTCATACAATCTGTATGGGTGAATTTGCAGCGCACAGAGATGGCATGTTATTTTAGGAGCAGTGCGCTCAGAATTACATGCCATCTCAGTGATGGCAGAAATGTGAACCGGTGTACTGCCGATAGTTTCAACTTGCCGAAAATTTCAACCAATGACGTCACTTCCGCCGCGAGTACGAGCGAGTACGAGACTTCCAATAAGGCTTCCAATGCAATGCGAGTCGATGCCCATGCACAGTGGAGAACACTGTGCACGAGAGTTGGTTTTTTCGGCAAGAAGTTTCAACGCAACTGCGCATGCGCCCGACATTTGGAGCCGCTGTAGTTGGAGTTTTCGGCAAGATGTTGCGCCAGGCATTTGGAGCTTACATTATATATATATATATATATAATGGAGAACTGCAAGTCCCAGCATCTCCCTTGAAGTATGGAGAACTACAAGTCCCAGCGTCCCTCCCCCTCCAGTTATATATATATATATATATATATATATATATATAAGGATTTACAAAAAAATCTGCAGCATGGTTAACACTATAATATATATATATACTGTATACATGTGTGCGCCCGACATTTGGAGCCGCTATACATAGTTGGAGTTTTCGGCAAGATGTTGTGCTAGACATTTGGAGCTTATATACCGTATATATATATATATATATATATAAAGGATTTACAAAAAAAAATCTGCAGCATGGTTAACACTACTATCGATCTATCTATATCTATATATAAAAATGGACGTATAAAAGGAAAAACCTAAATAAATAAATACCAGTGCCTGACACTTTGATTATATATATATATATATATATATATATTATATATATATATATATATATATTACACACACACACACACACACACTATATATACCTCTATATATATAACTCTTTTGTGCACTGCATAGGACTTCTCTGTGCACGGCATTTGTTGGCGCACATGCACAGTACAGGCAACTTGCCGAGATTTCCAACCAGAGGTGACGTGGGTTGGAGATCTCGGCAAGCACCCACCCTGCCCCACCAGTGGCGGCTGGTGTATACAGGGCGCAGGGGCACCGCCCCCCCCCCCCCCATCCATGCATCCGGCCCCCCTAATCTGCATGCAGCGCGCCGGACGCATGGAGCTTAATGGGTTTTTTTTTTTTTTTAAATCCCCTGATTAGAGCCAGAGGCTCTAATAGGGTGATGCAAAGGGTGGTCCCGGGGCGCAGAGCAGTGCGCCCAGAGCCCGCCCATTGTGTGACAATAGCGAATGAAAATTCGCTATTGTCACACCGATCCTCCTCCTGGCCAATCAGGAAGCCGGTCTAATACCGGCTTCCTGATTGGCCGCATGGCAAACCCCATGCCATTGGCCGAGGAGGAGGCGGGAGTGGGAGGACCAGAGAAGACACCGCCGGAGTGAGAAGAAGCCGCCCGCCGGGAGTCCGGGACTGAAGACAAGAGAAGCCGTCGCGCTCCAGGGCTCCAGGTAAGTGCACTGCTCTGGGGGGGGGGGGGGGGGGGCACACACGCTGAACTCTGCATTGATGGGGGCACGGCACAATGTTCATTGCATTGAAGTGGGCACACACGCTGATCTCTGCATTGGCGGCATGTATGCTGGTCAGTGCAATAGGGGCATGTACGCTGGTCACTGCATTGAAGTGGGCACGCACGCTGATCTCTGCATTGGGGGCATGTATGCTGGTCACTGCATTGAAGGGGGCATGTATGCGGGTCTCTGCATTGGGGGCATGTACGCTGATCTCTGCATTGAAGGGGGCATGTACACTGGTCACTGCATTGAAAGGGGGCACGCTGGTTACTGTGCATTAAAAGGGGGCACGCTGGTCACTCTGCATTGAAAGGGGCACACTATACCTTAATTACTGAAGGCCCCTTTCACACTTTTGCGACCTCAAAGTTACGCAATTTTTTACAGCGTTTTTTGCCGCAAAGCAATGCCTATTGCATTTTTCTGTTTGCGCCCCCCCCCCCCCCACAAAATTTTGAGCACCAGTCGCCATGTGCCCCACCCCTCCATTGGTACACCCCTGACTCCGCCTGTGTCCCCTGCCATCATGCAGACTGTGTCCCCATCTCGTAGCCTTTGTCCCCCGTTGTTCTGCCACCTGTGTCCCCCATCATGCTGGCACATCATGAAAGAGCTGCCACTCATCTCAGCCAGCTATATCAAAAGAGGGCTGTTCTTCTGATCAAATCTATATATTTATATATACATATAAATGTGAGGATTAATATATATATATATATATGTATATATAGTAGTGTTAACCATGCTGCAGCATTTTTTGGTAAATCCTTTATTTATATATATATATATATATAATTACTGGAGGGGGAGGGACTCTGGGACTTGTAGTTCTCCATACTTCAAGGGAGATGCTGGGACTTGCAGTTCTCCATTATATATATATATATGCAAGCTCCAAATGCCTGGCGCAACATCTTGCCGAAAACTCCAACTACAGCGGCTCCAATTGTCGGGCGCATGCGCAGTTGCGTTAAAATTTCTTGCCGAAAAATCCAACTCTCGTGCACAGTGTTCTTCACTGTGCATGGGCATCGACTCGCATTGCATTGGAAGCCTTATTGGAAGTCTCGTACTCGCTCGTACTTGCGGCGGAAGTGACGTCATTGGTTTGAACTTTTCGGCAAGTTGAAACTATTGGCAGTACACCGGCACTAAGCCAACATTTATGGTTTTGCTGTTGTTTTGGCTAAAGTGGTGAAGTGTTCGTCCAGAGGGGGGCTTTAGCAGAGAAATGCTTTATAAATGCAAGAAATAAAAAAATAAGATGAAAATGTAGAAAATAAATGTCTGCTTTCATGGTAAAATAAATCAATAAATAAAAAGAGAATAGACTGACAGGCTGATGGGAAAAGCACTGATAGATTTACTGGGAGACTTTACCAAGGATTACCAATGACATTTTCTGGGCTCCATATAATATAAGCCTGGGGGGGGGGGGGGGGTAGGTGAGGAGATGGGGGGGGGGGGTAGGTGAGGAGATGGGGGGGGGGGGGGTAGGTGAGGAGATGGGGGGGGGGGTAGGTGAGGAGATGGGGGGGGTAGGTGAGGAGATGGGGGGATGGTAGGTGAGGAAGGAGATGGGGGAGGGTAGGTGAGGAAGGAGATGGGGGAGGGTAGGTGAGGAGATGGGGGGGTAGGTGAGGAGATGGGGGGGTGGGGGAGGAGATGGGGGGTAGGTGAGGAGATGGGGGGGGGATAGATGAGGAGATGGGGGGGGGGAGGTGAGGAGATGGTGTTTTAGGGAAGAGAGCAGAGGGGTAGGTGAGAGGGCTCTAAGGATGAGGAGGAGAGGTGTGAGGAGGAGAGAGGGAAGGTCTTGGGCTGAGTTCTCCCCCCTTGTACTTACCACACCGAGAGGCATCGATTTCCTCCCTCCAGCCATGTGACCAGGGGGATAGAGGGAGGACGGGCAGCCTTCCCTCACTACACAGAGGCGCTCTCTATTGCCACCTGCAGGCTGGAGGGAGGACAAAGTCTAATCCCCTCCCCAGCTCTGTCACTCCTGTCAGTAAGCATCGGGGATGAGCGGCCTCACTGGCAGCGCGCGGAGGTGGGCTCGCGCTTCCTCTGATTGGTGCAGGGGGCAGGCGGATCATGTGATGTTTAGCACGCGCAGGCGGAGTGGCGCCATTTTTACTGTGGTTGCCAGGGAGAGGGAGTGTCTCCTGTCACTGCCGTCACAGCGCCCTACAGCGGATTCTTCTGACACTACAGCCACAGCTTCTATATCTAATCATCTGTATCCAGGAGAGACGGTAAGTGTCATTAGCTGTCATGTCACCTTACCAGTGAGGTCGGGTCCAGTGTCTGGATATGTGTGTGTGGGGGGGAGGACAATAGAGACCTGGACCCGATTTGTACTGTAAATGATCTGTCAGTGTTTTCTCTCCTCCTTTCTAGTTGGAGGGAAGAGAAATCACTTTTTCACACTCAGGATCAGAGCTGCTATTAGAAATCACAGGGGCCCCGAACAGCCTCCTGACAGGGGCCCCAAACATCTCACCTGACAGGGGCCCCCCTCCCCCCCCCCCCCCACAGTTCAAATCTTTTTCCCAACTCACTTCCCCCCCCCCCCCCCCAATTCCCCCTCCTAGCAGAAATCTTGGCAGTGAAAGGTTTAATGGTTTTTCTTTAACTTTTTAGGTTTATTAACCTCCCTGGCGGTATGAATTTTTTGGAATCTAGGTGCTGAAAGCGGTACCATTGTTTTGCATGTAATTCTTGTGAATGAGCAGCCCAAACCAAATGTATACATTTATTACTGTATATATATATATATATATATAATGTATACAGTTGGTTTGGGCTGCTCATTCACAAGAATTATGTATATATATATATTTACATAAGAAGTACAGTAAAACTGCAGGAAAGGGCACTGGGGGGCAAACTAATGTGATTTTATTTTATTTTGAATGGTGTCAGTGTGTTTGGTGTGTTTTTACATTTGAATTTGCAATGTACGTCACGTCGCAGGAGACGGAAGCCGGAGCACGGAGACGATCGGGAGGAAGAACCGCCGCTAGACACATCGCTGGATCCCGGTGACAAGGTAAGAAACCTCTTTTACAGGATCCAGCGATGCTTCTGGCGGTTCCCCCGAGTGTGGCTCGGGGTTACCACTTTTGGCTCTGAAATGTAACCCCGAGCCACGCTCGGGAATACCGCTAGGAAGGTTAAGCACAAACAATTACTGAGATTTTTAATCTTGCACAGTATTATTTCTGAGGGGAGCGCCCCCTGGTGGAGTCTTTTTTCTTTAGTACATAACTGTTAGAGCCATAATTTGGGGAAACAATTGTGCTACTACCAGCTTCCAAGGTCAGCTATAGCAGTAATAAGAGCCTAAACACAGGATTGTCATTGTATGGAAAAAGAAGAGCACAGGTAATACTGGTAAATGCTCCTTTCACCTCTGCCTGGCCGATTTTGGGAAGACCTTTCAGAGTTCAGTTCCTCCTTAAATGATGGCGTTACCGTTTCACTGTTCAGGGTTTGTATATAAAGTACGTTTCTGCTCTAGTATGATGGGGAATCGCTCACATCAGGGCTGGCCCAAGTCAACGTGCTGCCTGGGTCCAAGCATGAAATGCTGCCCCCCCCCCCCCCAAAAAAAAAAATTACGCCCACCGAAAGGCCTGCACATTCATCCATGATTATTAAAACTAAAATTACATTTATCAGAAAGTAAGATTTACGCAGATGCAGTGTGTGAGAAGAGGAGAGAGAGAGACACCGTAGCAGCATGAGCTGAATCGGTAATGATGCCGGTTTGTTGAAAAGTGATCGCTCCATCATTGGGTGGAGCGATCACGCAGTAAAGGGCCGCGTGATCACTTGTCAACAAACCGGCGTCATTGCCGGTTCATCTCATGCTGCTGCGGTGTCTCTCTCTCTCCTCTCATGCTGCATCGGTGGTAAAGGGGGCCACTGTCATTGCCCTTTACCCAAATTCGTGATGCGCTAGGTCCTGCGGACACAGCCATCAGACACTTCCACGTGTGCAAATGGGGGCCACTATATGATGGCCCCCCAGAACTAGCCGTCAATCGGCTACAGCGCGGTCGGCAAGTGGGAGGGACTTGCCCTGAGGAGCTGAGTAAACACATTAAAAAAACGAAAAAAGTGGTTGTTGATATACGACCGACAAACCCTCACCCAGCGCTAAAAAGCCAAATAAATGTTAAATTATAAACATATGATACAATCACACTAATAGCAGCTGCTGTAAAATATCCAATATCCAAAATAAAATGCAACCCACACTATGATGTCAAATCAATCAAGTAATACAAATTGCATTCAGCAGCGCTTCCATATGTCTGCACATATCAAGTGTAAATGACTAGAAAGTCCCCAATATTGAGTATAGTCATTGAACAATAAGAACAGAAACCATCATGAAAGTTGTAGTACATATATTGCTGAAAGAAATTTCAAATCAGCTCAATATATATATACAGTAGCTTGACCATCTGCGGTACTCCCAGTGCTCATATGGGTAAGATTATGGGTATGGGATATGGGTGCCCATTGCTATGGGGTGCACTGATGGTGTGGTGGAAGACACAGTATAATCTTACCCATATGAGCACTGGGAGTACCGCAGATGGTCAAGCTACTGTATATATATTGAGCTGATTTGAAATTTCTTTCAGCAATATATGTACTACAACTTTCATGATGGTTTCTGTTCTTATTGTTCAATGACTATACTCAATATTGGGGACTTTCTAGTCATTTACACTTGATATGTGCAGACATATGGAAGCGCTGCTGAATGCAATTTGTATTACTTGATTGATTTGACATCATAGTGTGTGGGTTGCATTTTATTTTGGACATTAAAAAAAACCAACAAATTAAACCAGCCACTCACATTACCTATATTTATTAGAACTCACTCCTCAGCTGGCAAAGTGGTGTACCCGAGCCTTCTTGCAGCACTGGTGGTAAGTAAGCGGTGTGTGCTGTGTGCTATATGCTGCCTGGAAACCTGTTCTGCTCTCTATTCCCTGCGCCCGCGCCGCACTGGCTCTGCCTCCGCCCCACAAGCCATGCCCACAGCCCGCCCACCCACCCACGCTGCTCCAAACCAATGCGGTTGCCGCTCGTCCCGCTCACCTGCTCCTCAGCCAGCAGCATAGTGGGAGATAAACTGTGGAGCTGAGACAGAGACGGTGCTGCAGCCGGACCAGTGTATTTTGTACATTCCCATCCGCGGCCGCAACAACGCTGACTAGTTTGTTACCCGGTTACCGGCAATTTCGCTTTTTTTTCTCCTACACTGGCTGCCTTTCTGGTGGGATGTAGAGGTGGCGGCCGGGCAGCGGCCACCCCTGCTCAACTGCCGCCTGGGTCCAAAGGATCAACTGGGACCCATTGTAGGGCCGGCCCTGGCTCACATATATAAATAGGGAAAGGGGAGTTGTAGATTTCAGGACAAGGTGTCACATGCTTGTGATGAATACAACCTACTCAGGAAAAGCCATTTCTCTTTTTGGTAACTGAGGATCAACTATGTAATTCATGACATAACTATCATATACTTAAAGGGATCAATCCACTAAAAAGTCACATTTACCTTCTAGGTGTATCCTGGTGGGTTGGGTCATTTTTGCCTTCTTATATGGCTACTCCAAGATCTTCTTATAATAAATTTCAAATGACATTCCACTAGAAAGGTGAGAATCAATGGGTGAGATGAGGAGCACTGATTTTCTAAGCCAAGCCTTACACAGAGCGAACTTCTTTCCTGCAACCATGGGTTGCAATAAAGAAAATCGATCGATTTCCCCATTAACACCGACTCCCACAGAGCCATTGTGTTCTCCTGGCGGGGGAAGATGCCGCACTGAGAGAACACAGTGATTTTTGCTAGCAGCTATAACAGCCACTAGCAATAATCGCCTATAAACTCGGACAGGCTGGTTGTACCCAGGTTGATCGATCAACTAGGGTACATTCAGCCTGCCCATACATGGTTCCGATCTCGGCCGGTTCCTGCTAGTTACTTAGCTGTCCAGTTGGTTCTCTGACTTCTATACAATGGGAGTCACAGCCTCAGAGCAACAATTGACATCAGAAAATCTTTGCATGTGTTTCTGGGTCAGTGGCTCAGAAAGTGCTAAAGCCCAAAAAATGAATTTCTGTAAACAGGCTCCAAACAACTCTGTTTTGAGGTGGGAGGGGGGTCAAAAAAATGCATACTTCCAGATCGGTGGTCTTTAGGCATTATGAATGCCATTATGTCAGTGGAAGGAATGGGGTCCTTGTGTTAATAGGAAAAGGTGGCCCAGCATTGGTGTTCTATGAGACTCAACTTGCAGACTTCATCCCCTGTGCTTTCCCTCATAGGGAGGTCACAACCAGGCCTATAAGCACCATTGGAAAGGAGTTCATGCCACCTAAGGGTGTCTGAAATAATGCCAGGTGCTGGAACCATCTGCCTTCCACCCTCAGACTTTCTGAATACAGTAGCTTGCAATGAGAAAGCTCTGCATGTAGGGCCTTCTCACATGGGCTGGTCTATGGAAACCACCTTGCCATAGTTTGGGGACCTTTGGCTTAAGCCTTGTTCCCACAGGCATTAGCTTGAGTAAGATCAGTATGAGCTGCAAACTTCTTCCCAACTTCTAGCAGCTTTATTGATGCATTTAAAGCACTCCAGTTTAGAGAGGTGATACACACATCACAGAGAGCTGACTGTCACATTAACCTCCCTGGGGGTATTCCCGAGTGTGGCTCGGGGTTAACTTTCAGTACCAAAAGCAGTTACCCGAAGCCACACTTGGGATTACCACAGAATGTTATTCACCTTCCCTGCGATCCCCTGCCATCCCCCCTGCCATCCTCCCCGTCGTCCTCATACTCTCTCCCTGCTCTGTGCTCGGCCGATTGCTGCCACTTGCCTTCCGGTTCTCTTCCCTGCGAGCGTTGATGATGTCTCTTCCTAGCACATAGCTTGTGGAATTTGGGAAGTATATCAAATGATTCTTCAGAATTTTCAACAGAGTTTTGTGCCAGAAAGAGACATCGGAATCATCGCCGTCGTCACTTTCCGTACCTGATGACGAATTTTCCCACGAATCGCTATCGCTCAGTTCTTCAAGTAACTCCGTTTCGCTGTCGCTGTTTTCCAGTTCGTCTAAAAGTGCTTTTGCGCAAAAAGAAAACTTTTTGGACGCCATGGTCGTTCTCTATTTTCCAGGCACAAAGAACTGGAAAAGCACAGGCAGGGCACTGGAAAAGTCACCAGGTGAAATCCTGTGATGAAATGGCATGATACAGTGTAATCCGTTAGGATCACAACTTTGTATCATTTCGTGTATTTACATTTTTGAATTTGCCGCCGGTTCCACCCCCCTGCGTCGCAACGCTCGCAGGGAAGGCAACCGAAAGACAGGTGTCAGCATCGGCCGAGCACACAGCGGGAGGACAGTGGGAGGACAGCGGGGGGAGGACAGCAGGGGAGGACAGCAGGGGATCGCAGGGGAAGGTGAGTTTTAAAATATAAAAGAACAGATTTGCATGCAAAACAATGTAGCGCTTTTAGCACAGTAATCTGTACATAATTAGACCGCCAGAGAGGTTAAACATGCTTCTAGTAGAATTGGGGGAGCTTCAGCACTTCTTGCTGTGTAGGAAAATGGTGGTTGCTTGCTGAAGCTTGCTAGCAGCTTGTTTAAATGACATTTTCATTAGGATTTAGGTTTGCCCTGCCCAAAGCTTGCTTAACCACTTGCTGACCGCCCATCGCATATATACTGCGGCAGGCTGGCTCAGCTGCGCCAATCGCCGTACCTGTACAGCGGTTTGCGGGAGCACTCCTGGGGGGAGAGCCCATGCCGCCGCCGGCACGCACCCACCCCCACTAGGCAGCAGGGATGCCGATCAACAGGGCCGGCGGCCGCGATTACCGCTGTGCACCCGCGATGGCTCCCTGCTGATAGAGAACACCAGTCAGCTGTTGTAAAGACAGTAGACTGTTCTTCTCTCTGAAATTTTCACAGAGTGCCTGTGATTCTCCCATATAGGATCAAAGGTCTCTGAGTTTATTTCACAAGCCCATCCCCTATACAGTTAGAAAACACTCCCCTAGGCTCACACTTAACCCTTTGATCACCCCTGGGTTAACCCCTTCCCTGCCCGTGTCATTATTACAGTAACAGTGCATATTTTTAGCTCTGATTACTGTAGTAATGTCACTGGTCCCCCCAAAAGTGTCAAAAATGTCAGTTAGGGGTCCAATCTGTCCGCCGCAATGTCACAGCCCCGCTAAAAATCGCAGATCACCGCCATTACTAGTAGAAAAAAAAATGACATAAATCTTTCCCCTAGTTTGTAGACGCAATAACTTTTGCGCAAAGCAATCAAAATGCACTTATTGGGATTTTTTTTTTTTTACCAAGAATATGTAACAGAATACAAATTGGCCTAAAATGATGAAAAAAAAATGATGTTTTATTCTTTTTTTGGAAATGTTATATAGAAGAAAATGAAAAATATTGTTTTTAGTAAGTGCCGGTTCACATTTGTGCGATCACAGAGATCGCATGTAATTCGGAGCGCACTGCTCCTAAAATTACATGCCATCTCTGTGCGGTACAGTTTGTATGGCTGAATTTGCACCGCATTCGCACCTAACTCGCACAGGACCCTTTTTTTGGTCCGCAGCAGAATCGGATCGCATGGTGGTTCACACTAGTGCGATCCGATTCTGTGCGAACTTTCAGATTGCACTGCAATATGCGATCTGATCTGGGGGTGTTGTTAACTGTTAATTGACACCCCCAGCGTGTCGCATATGGCAGTGTGAACTGCCAGGGGTGCGGATGCGATGCGGGAACACGCTGTATATTCCCAGCGTTCCTACATCGCAGGAATGTGAACCGGCACTTAAAGGCTTTT
The DNA here is from genome assembly GCF_965119305.1 of Pelophylax lessonae. Lineage (NCBI taxonomy): Eukaryota > Metazoa > Chordata > Amphibia > Anura > Ranidae > Pelophylax > Pelophylax lessonae. Next base: position 21,490 of record NW_028119769.1, read on the forward strand.
AAAGCATTGCCAATGGACAATTTTAGGTAGAGCAGTTTGTCACCATTTCACAAGCATGCACATGACAAGTTTGGTATCTATTTACCTTATGCAACATTATCTATTATATTTTAGCAAAAAAAAAAAAAATCAGACCTCTGTCTGATCAGCTGTCTTGTAGGGCAGAGGAGGGATCGACGATGTAACAGACCCTTGATTTCTCCACGAGGAGTGCCTGTCACTGGCCAAAGCTATCACAGGGGGTCTTGTTCACCCCTTGTAATAGCAATAAAGTTGAATGAAAAAATATATTTTAACCACTTCCATACCAGGCCATTTCTGGCACTCCGCTCCTACATGTAAAATTCATAATTTTTTTGCTAGAAAATTACTATTAACCCGCAAACATTATATATATTTTTTTAGCAGAGACCCTAGGGAATAAAATGGTGGTCATTGCAACTTTTTATGTCACACGGCATTTGCGCAGAAATTTTCCAGATGCGCTTTTATGGGAAAAAAAAACTTTCATAAATAAAAAAAAAACACTACAGTTAGCCCATTTTTGTTGTATAATGTGAAAGATTATGTTATGTCCAGTAAATAGATACCTAACATATCAGGCTTTAAAATTGCGCACACTCGTGGAATGACGCCAAACTAGGGTACCTAAAAATCTCTATAGGCAATCCTTTAAAAAAGTTTACAGGTTACCAGTTTAGAGTTACAGGGGAGGTCTTGTGCTAGAATTGTTGCTCTCACTCTAACGTTTGCTACGATACCTCACATGTATGGATTGAACGCCATTTAAATATTACATATGTGGCCATGACGAACGCATACGTTCTCTTCTGCATGTAACAGGCGGGGATAAGGGCACTTTAATTTTTTTTTTATATTTTATTTTTTTTATCACTTTTATTCCTATTACAAGGACTGTAAACATCCCTTGTAATAGGAATAGTGCATGACAGGTTCTCTTTATGGAGAGATCTGGAGTCAATAAGATCTCAAATCTCTCCTACAGGCTGGAAAGCCTGAAATAAAAAAAAAAAAACGATCTCGGCTATCCAACCGAGGTCACAGCAGTATTAACAACTGCCAGGCCAGGCGTGACGTCATCACCTCATGCCCTGGCCTTCAAGAGTCAAAGAGACTGCAGGGGACCATCTGGTCCTCAGCAGTCTCTATGGTGTACTTCCGCCAGCGGCCGATTCCTTCCCCGGCACGCCGATCGCACGGGAGAGTCAGTAGAAGCACCGGAGGGGGCGGGAGGGGGAGATGTCCTCTCCCGCCACCTATAAGAACAATCAAACGGCTGAACAGCCACTATGATTGTTCTTATGGTGAAGGGAATCGCAAGCTGAAAAACCCTATTATCTGAATGATGCCTGCATCTGCACCCATCATTCAGATATCCCCACCTAAACCCCTGAAAGTCATATGACGCCCAGCGGTAAGGAAGTGGTTAAAAGAGTGTAACAAAAAGAAAAAGCGAATAAAAAAAATATTATTAAAAATGAACAATTTAAATGACTCCCGCCTGCCCCCATGATCATGCCAAATGCAATTGTGTGCTTAGGTCTGGCATGCATATGTAAAGAATGATTGCATCACACATGTAAGGTATCGCTATGAACCTCATAGTGAGAGAAAACATTCTAGTGCCAGAGCCCACGGATAACCTATAAAGGCTTTTAAAGTGTTGCCAATGGACAATCTCAGGTACCGCAGTTGTTGCCATTTCACAGGAGTGCGCAATTTTCAGTCTTGGTGTTGGTGACGTATTACCGGACACAGCGCCATCTTTTATATTTTACCAGAAAAACTGGGTCTAGTTTTGTGCACTAAAATTAGTTTGAGTGTAGTTTTCAAGAAAATATACAGTATGATGTATTATAGCATAACCCAATGGTGAAGAATTATATGGAGCTGCGTCTGTCAATGGATGATAGAGAAATATATATATATAAAATGTTTGGGGGTTCTAGGTAATTTTCTAGCAAAAGATACTGGCTTTAACTTGTAAGCAACAAGTGTCAAAAAAAGGCTTAGGAATGATGGGGTTAAGATGCCCAGAGGCGGGGCATAGCTTAAGATCACATGACCACCGTAGTTGGCTGTCATGTCATCCAAAAATCAGTTGTCTGCAAAGCGCTATTGACTGCAATTCACACAAATATGCGGCCTCTCTGTGCTAAGGCCCAGGGGCCGAGAGGCCGCTAAATTTTACACAAGAAAAAAAAAAACAATAGAGAAACTGTATATCACAAAGAATGCACTTTTCACCACAGGTACATTACCGGAGATACAAAGAGAATGCTGGTGCATTTAGTAAAAAAAGAAAAAGGACATAAGAACTCTTTAGACCGTAGCAACTTGGTTTCCAGGCCTGTGGCCTGATGTGGGTCTGCCATTAGTACCGGAATCCTCTCCAGCCCATGTGAGCTGAGTCCCTGGGTGTGACAACTGAAGCAGCGACAACTCCAGCATCTTTGTTTTTGGGTTTTTATTATAAATTAAAGGGGATGGGAGAAGGGAATGAGTGGGATACTCCTTTAGGCTCAAACTAATTACAATTGGGACTTTGATCCTGAAAATGCCCGTTGGCGCTTCCTTGACGCCAGCCGGCGCCAGCCAACGCTCACTGACTCTGAGAACACTCTGTATAGCAGAAGAAGTGTTGAATCCCCGACTTATAGTCCAGTAGATCCAAGACTGAGAACCATAGAACTCCTGACACTGTTGTGCAGTAAAAGTCACTGAATACTTTCCCCCGCCTGGCACAGCTTGAGGTAGTATATTGTAGAACTCTGTATAACTGTCACTGTAACTGGCACACACTGTACAATTCAGGGCCCAAACTGCAGGTGCCCCCTTTGACCTTGAACTCTTCAGGGTCCACTGACTATGTACCCCCTTTGCAAATTCAGGGTCCTCTACCTAGGTACCCCCTTTACAGCTAGCTGACACTGGATCCCAGAACCTCTCCCGGAGTGGTCCCCTCTGACTCTAGGCAGACCCCCAGGGACAATCCGCAGTACTCACAACCTGTGTAGGCTTTCCTGGGACTGGACCCCCCTCTCTCTCTCTCTCCGTAGGTTCTCGGCACACCGGATCCCCTCAGCTCAACTCAGCACTCTCTGGATAGTCGGGCGACAACCCGCGACATCCTCCTTCCTCAGACAGGAGCAGAGACAGCCGCACTCTCCTTCCTGGGACTCTGCTCCCCCCAAAGACACCCTGTCATGCACTTCCCCCAAACTTATACCCACTCCCAGAATCATTCACAGCCTAATCTGCCTTCTGGGGTAGTTACAAGCTGGGATGTGTCCCCTGATTGGGCTTCCCACACTGCCCTATGAGAAGCCTCTCACCGAAGCCAGTGGGGATACTTCCCCTTCAGCAGGCACATCTGGAAGCCCTGACACCCTACCTAACAAATCACAGCCCTGCTGTTAGGCAGACAAGGCCCACTATATACTTACCTAGCACCTACCTGTAGGGTGCTACAAGACAAATAGAGGGTGTGTACCAAGTTAATGTAATCACCCATAAAGGCGGACACATAGGCGTAAACACAATACTTTAATTGCTCTAAATATAGAAACAAAATCAAGTATATAAAGAGCCTCTGCCAATATCTTGAATGGCACGAGTATCAATTCTACCATCTGTGTAGTAATAACTATGTAGTAAGTTATAAAGTGGCAGATGCAAATATGTAAAATCAGCATTTTTTGCTAGAAAATTACTTAGAACCCTAAAACATTTTTTTTAAAGCAGGGGCATGAGAGGATTAAATTGTGGGTGTTGCAGTTTTTTTATATCACACGGTATTTGCGCAGCTGTTTTTCAATTGCTAATCTATTTGGGGGGCCAATAATACGTTTTAATGCGCAAAAACACAGTAGAAGACCTAATGGTTTGGTCAAATATAAATGATGTTAAGCCACGTAAATAGACACCTAACATGTCAAGCTTTAAAATTGAGCAAACAAATGGAACGACACAATAAATTATCCATAGACGATGCTTTAAAAGCCTTTACAGTTTACCAGTTTAGTGTTACACAGGACACTTAGCGCTATAATCATTGCATATAATATTCTTGCTACAACGTTTGAGGCAATAACTCATGTGTGATGTGCGGTGGGAACGCCATTGATATATATGTGTGTGTGTGACCTACATATGCATTTGCCTTTGCGCATGACCATGGGGGGACAGGGGGGATTTCCATTTTTTTTTTTATTTTAATATTTTTTTTTACAATTTTTTTGTTTACTTTTATGGCTACTCAGAAGGGATGAACAATATCCCTTGTGATAGCTGGAGCAGTGCCAGGTCCTCTTTATAGAGATCTGGGGATATTCCGATCTTCAATCATTCCCTTCAATGCAATGAACACTGTGCTGTGCCCCCACAATGCAGAGTTCAGCGTGCATGCCCCCTTCAATGCAACTGTGCTGTGCCCCCTTCAATGCAATGAACACTGTTCCGTGCCCCCATCAATGCAGAGTTCAGCGCGCGAGCCCCTTTCAATGCAGAGCGCCACAGCATTGTCCCCAATCACTGCAGAGCACCACAGCATTGTCCCCAATCACTGCAGAGCGGCACAGCATTGTCCCCAATCACTGCAGAGTGCCCACAGCATTGTACCCCAATGATTGCAGAGTGCCACAGCATTGTACCCCAATGATTGCAGAGTGCCCACAGCATTGTACCCCAATGATTGCAGAGTGCCCACAGCATTGTCCCCCAATGATTGCAGAGTGCCACAGCATTGTACCCCAATGATTGCAGAGTGCCCACAGCATTGTACCCCAATGATTGCAGAGTGCCCACAACATTGTACCCCAATGATTGCAGAGTGCCACAGCATTGTACCCCAATGATTGCAGAGTGCCCACAGCATTGTATCCCAATGATTGCAGAGTGCCACAGCATTGTACCCCAATGATTGCAGAGTGCCCACAGCATTGTACCCCAATGATTGCAGAATGCCACAGCATTGTACCCCAATAATTGCAGAGTGCCCACAGCATTGTACCCCAATGATTGCAGAGACCAGTGTGCGTGCTCCCTTCAACCCAATGTACTTACCTGGCGGCGGCTCGGCTATCGGCGGCGGCTTCTCCCCTCCTCGATCCTTCGTCCTCTTCTGCGGCGGCGGGAAGGTGAGCGGCGGCGGGAAGGTGAGTTGCTTCTCCCTCATCCTCTTCTGCGGCGGGAACCGGCGGGAAGTTAGCGGCGGTGACGGTGAGTGACTGACGCACGCACCGGCACCTCCCCCATTGCGACGTCAGTGATCGATGTCCTGGATGATGATTGGTCCAGGCTGTAGACTGGACCAATCACAGCCAGGATATCACGAAGGTGGGGGTGGCCAAGCGCTCTTTCCTGCGCCCAGGTTACGCCCCCAGAAGGCAGCCAATCGGCGCCTTTCTGGGTCGTAAACCCCACCCCCCCCTTTAGCCACCACATAGGCCGGCGGACCGATTTTTTTTTTTTTAGATAACTTTATTGTTCTTTTTTGTCCTTTTTTTTTCCTTTTTTTTAAGGGGGTGGCGCCCTATGCACGGGCCGCCACTGATGTGAACGTAGCCTTATGGGTGGCAATTTCTGGGCACTGATGAGGAGACTGTTGGGTGACAGGTGTAATTGGGGGGGGGGGGGCTGGGGACTGTGTGGGGACCTTTATTAGTGTGCTTTTACTTTTACAGGTGTACAGAGCAGTAACTCACTGTTTCTGGCTCTGCTCTCCTCACACTGGAAACTGTGTGTGAGGGGAGAAGAGCTAGTAACAGTGAGTTACTGCTCTGTGTTTACATTTTGTGATCGGCTGTGAATGGATTCACAGCCGATCACATAGTAAACAGTCACTGTCAGTGGCTGTTTACTACCGCCGGTGACTAGCTGTGTTCCTAGGGAACACAGAGCCACCGACATGACCGCGCTGCGCGCTCCCGATCGCGCATACGCGGTCATCTTCTGGGCTTTACTATTGTGATCGGCTGTGTGATTAGATCACAGCCGATCACGTGGGAAACAGCCATGCCCATTGGCTGTTTCCCCCATGACGGTGACGCGCTGTGTCCCGGGGACACGCCGCCACCGACAGTGCAGGGCGGCGCGCACACGCTCGCACGCCTGCCCTGCCTGAATGGGCCGCCGTCATATGAAGGCAGCCCAGAACATTTGTCACACCGCTCCGCCGTCATTTGACGGTGGGCGGGCGGCAAGTGGTTAAAGACAGCCCTGATTCTAACAGTCTATTCAGTAGGACTATCAGCTGTGTATCCACCTGACTTCTGCACAACACAACTGATGGTCCCAACCCCATTTATAAGGCAAGAAATCACACTTATTAAATCTGACAGGGCACACCTGTGAAGTGAAAACCATTTCAGGTGATTACCTCTTGAAGTGTGACTCTACAATTTCCATAGTCATGAAAATAAAGAAAACTCTTTGAATGAGAAGGTGGGTCCAAACTTTTGGTCTGTACTGTATACATATATACACAGTATATATATATATATATATATATATATATATATATATATATATATATATATATATGTATGTGTATATATTTTTATATATATATATAACGTATATATGTACAGTATATATACTTTAACTGATTTATAGTCATTTATTATATTATTTTTTGATTTTGTGTTTCAAACTTTATCATACCCGAGATGTTATAAAGAAGAACACACAGTAAAAAAAAAAATCATATGTAAATAATTGGTTTGGGCTGCTCGTCATTAAGAATTACTAGCAAAATAATTCTACCGCTATCAGCACCTAAAATCGGAAAGAATCATACCACCAGGGAGGTTAAAGAAGAACTACACTCACCGGCCACTTTATTAGGTACACCTTGCTAGTACCGGGTTGGACCCCCTTTTGCCTTCAGAACTGCCTTAATTCTGGCATAGATTCAACAAGGTGCTGGAAGGATTCCTCAAAGATTTTGCTCCATAGTGACACGATAGCATCACACAGTTGCTGCAGATTTGTCGGCTGCTCATCCATGATGCCAATCTCCCGTTCTACCACGTCCCAAAGGTGCTCTATTGGATTGAGATCTGGTGAGTGTGGAGAACATTGGAGTACAGTGACCTCATTGTCATGTTCAAGAAACCAGTAATGAGATGATTTGAGATTTGTGACATGGTACTTTACCCTGCTGGAAGGAGCCATCAGAAGATGAGTACACTGAGCCATCAGAAGATGGGTACAATGTAGTCATAAAGGGATGGACATGGTCAGCAACAATACTCAGGTAGACTGTGGTGTTTAAACAAAGTTTTTTGGTACTAAGGGGCCCAAAGTGTGCCAGGAAAATATCCCCCACACCATTACACCACCACCAGTTTGTATAGCTGAAATTGCATTGCATTGGAACTGAAATGGTGGAGGACCCTTTATTTGGTCCGCACTGCAATTGGATTGCATGGAGTTCAGACCCATGCAATCCGATCCCTGGCCAATTTCACAGTTCGCACTGCATTCTACAAACTGATTTGGGGTGTCATTAAGATTACATTGACATCCGCAGTGGTTAGCAGAGAGCAGTGTGAAGTGCCTGTGAGTCAGATGCAATGCAGGAACCCACACAGAAATTGTGGTGGTTCTCGCATCACATCAGTGTGAACCCAGCCTGAATGTATGCACAAGGATTACATATAGAGGTGTCAAACACAAGGCCCGTGGGCTGAATCCACCCTTCCAGGCTATTTTATGTGGCCCTCGCACCTCTCCTGCAGCTACAGGAGAGTTCTAACCCTCCTTTGGTCCTCCTCTAGACCCTGCACTTTCTTCTTCCCAGCAACTCCCCAGCAGCAGCACAAGGTAAGGGAGGGTGGGGAACTCTTAAATTCTGATGGTGGGGGGGGCTCTTGACATCTGATGTAAGAGGGGGTGGGGTGCTCTGGACATCTAATCTTACAGATTCAACCAGCCCTTTGGGGGCAATCATAATGCTGATGCGGCCCGAGAAGAAACTGAGTTTGACACCCCTGCACAAGAAGATTTCTTGTATTAGTATGTGATCTGAACAATACTACATTTACCACAGTTAATCTCTATGCGCCTAATATGGGTCAACAGAAATTCCTTAACACTCTATTCAAAAAGGTCCGGCGGTTGCAACGTGGGCGTCTATTTGTGTAGCGGAGACTTCAAAGAAGATCTCAATGTGTCTCCTTCTATTCTTTGGCGCAATAGCACATACTTCTTATCCGTGAAACAAAGGAAACAATTAAACTTGAGATCAACTGGAACCGTTCTTGCAAGAATTTTCTAACCAGTGTGGACACTATTGTTTTCAATGTCTGGTGTGCTCATAAAGCGTACAGTAGAGGCGTGTTGCTACAGTTAGCGGCAGGAGAGAGGAGAAGGATGCAAGGTGTCGACTCATTGCTGTCACAAATTAAATCCTTAGAGGTACAGTACAATCGAAAACTTCACCCACTTCTATCCTTACTGAAAATCTTTTGTGGTGTAGGCAACAACTCCTGCTACTTCTGTTGAATGAACAGGAGAAAGCATTAAAGACTGCAAAAGCTACATTTTATGCCCAAGGTAACAGAGCAAGCAAACTCTTGGCCAGCATGCTGAGGACAAGGCATCCAAAGTCCTGGCCTCCCTTTGTAGTGGATTTGGTAAGGAATTCACAAGTCTCCCATCCAACTGATATTGCTAATGCTTTCCAGAAGTACTACTCCACATTATACAAATTAAAGGATTATCCTACCACTGCCCAGCCTACGGATGCTGCTATCTCTGCATTTCTAGATACATACAACTTCCCATAGTAGACCCCACCGTGTAAGCCAAACTGAATGCACCTATTACCTCTTCTGAAATCCTTTAATTTTTTTATGGTCTACTTGAGTTGAGCCCAAATCTATGTTTTATTTAACCACTTTCCCACTGCTCACATTGCTGCTACTGCAGCAATGTGGCTCGTTATCGTCCAGTGACGTAGACCTACGTCGCTGGACTCCTCCCCCTGTAGGCGGCGCTCGTGCGCCGCCGGAGGCGCGCTCCCGCTGTTTTCAGTCACAGCGGGAGTCGGGCCAGGGGAGGAGTGGTCGCCGCCGCCGCCGCTCTTCCCCGATCGTCGGGGAATCGAGTGAGGAGATCCGCCCGCTTGTGTAAACAGAGCGGGCGGATCTCCTAAGTGACAGGCAGGGACAGATCGCAGTGTTCAGCATAGCTGAACATCCGATCTGTCCTTGTGTCACTCAGTCACCCCCCCCCCCCACACGTTAGTAAGCACCAGGCATACATTAACCCCTCCCTCTCCAATAAAATTAACCCCTTCCCTGCCAGTGTCATTTTTTACAGTAACAGTGCATATATATAGCACTGATTACTGCAGTAATGTCACTGGTACCCCCAAAAATGTCAGTCAAGGTTCCGATCTGTCCGCCGCAATGTCGCAGTCCCGTAAAAAAAATCGCAGATTGCCGTCATTACGTGTTAAAAAAAAAAACACCAAAAATGACAGAAATCTTTCCCTTAGTTAGTAAACGCAATAACTTTTGCGCAAACCAATCAAAATACGCTTTTTGCTAATTTTACCAAACATAGGTAGCAGAAAACAAATTGGCCAAAATTTTTTAAAAAATTTGATTTTTACATTTTTTTTTTGGGGGGGGGGGGAATTTCATATAAAAAAATGTTAAAAATATTGTTATTTTTTCAAAATAAACGCTCTTTTTTTTTTATAGCGCAAAAAGTAAAAATCGCACTGGTGATCAAATACCACCAAAAAAAAGTTCTGTTTGTGGGAAAAAAAGGACGTAAATTTTGTTTGGGTACGGCGTCGCACGACCGCGCAATTGTCAGTTAAAGTCGCACAGTGCCGAATCGCAAAAAGTGGCCTGGACGTAAGACAGCAAAATCCTCCGGTGGTAAAGTGGTTAAACAGACAGTTCATGAATACTGTATGGTGTTGTGGTGTACATGGCATGCTTTCCTTGTTGTTTCTCCTTTCTTTTCCTTCTCTTCTGTTTCAGTCTTTGTTTTCCCTAGTAATGGGGAATGTCTGTTCTTGGAGGTTTTTCTCTTTTGAAAGCCCCTCTGTCCAGTTGAGAGAGATTATGAGTGGGCTTGGTTCTTAATACACTATATTGTCAAAAGTATTGTGACACCTGCCTATACACGCACATGAGCTTTCATGGCATCCCAGCCTTAGTCCGTAGGAGTCAGTATTGGCCCATCCTTTGCAGCTATAACAGATTCAACCCTTTTGGGAAGGCTGCCCATAAGGTTTAGGAGTGTCTATGGGAATGTTTGACCATTCTTTCAGAAGCACATTTGTGAGGTCAGGCACTGATGGTGGAAAGAAGGCCTGGCTCACAGTCTGCGCTCTTATTCATCCCAAAGGTCTTCTATCGAGTTGAGGTGCACAAAGCAAGGTCCATAAAGACATGGATGAGCGAGTTTGGGGTGGAGGAACTTGACTGGCCTGCACAGAGTCCTAACCTCAACCTGATAGCACACCTTTGGGATGAATTAGTCCGAGCCAGGCCTTCTCGTCCATCATAAGTGCCTGACCACACAAATGCGCTTCTGGAAGAATGGTCAAACGTTCCCATAGACACACTCCTAAACCTTGTGGACAGCCTTCCCAGAAGAGTTGAAGCTGTTATAGCTGCAAAGGGTGGGCTAACTCAATATCGAACCCTATGGACTAAGACTGGGATGCTAATAAAGTTCATCTGCATGTAAATACTTTTTACAATATAGTATATATTGTATTATGTATGCCTTATTTTCCTTACCTGAGAGCGGTGTGCTCATTATGTAATCCAATGGTGTGACACATTGTCAAATGCGATGTCCAGTTGTGTCTGGTGTATTTTATTTTCTTTCTTTGTAAAAATTCAATAACAATTATTGGATCATAAAGATATGAGTGCCTATGAATCCCTGGCCATAGAGATGAAGCACCCATTTTCTTTTTGAAGTCTTTGCAATATGATGGACTTTATTTGCCTTCATGTTGCTGCACTTTGTTCTTAAAAATGGACAATACAGTTGACTGTTGTTACTGCACTTGTATTCATTCTCAGGCCTTTGGGCCCATGTACTGTATTCGCACTTTTTTTTTATTCAAATAAAGTACTTGTGGAATATATAAAGAAATGAGTGACCAGCAACTGTTCAGTATGAAGAAGTGAGTCAAAGGTTTTATGAAGAAAAGCTTTGCAATGGTTTTTCCTGAATGTTAGAGTAAAGTAATGTATGTAGGAGATTGTTGACCCGGATCCATAATCCGTTTACCTTTGGACACCAGATATGTGGCATAGTGCCCTCCTGGAGGCATGCTCGGTAACACGTATAAAGTAGGCCAGATAGGCTGGTATAAAATAAGGCATAAGATTTTGTGTTTGGATTCCAAGCAGAAACAAGGTGCAGTCATTGAGTTCTTGATGAAGGAGGGATGCAGGCTGTCTGACATCCACAGAAGGCTACAGACAGGGCCGGACTGGGAATAAGATTCAGCCCTGGAAATATTTTCATACCAGCCCCATAGCATTATTATACCAGCTCAACAGCATGTCATTATATTCTTCTTCATAAAAAGGAAAACCATGCATTTTTAAGCACATCTGAAGAGTGTATTATAGATAAGACAGATATGAAAGCATATAGGGCTTTTATATATATTAACTCCGGTTCAAAGTGGAAAAAGTGCCATACATGGTACAGGAGGTGGTCATAGGCTGTGTGGACATGGCACAGGAGATGTCAGAGGCTGCGAGCATTGTACAGGAGGATATGTCAGAGGCTGTGAGCATTGTACAGGAGGATATGTCAGAGGCTGGGGGCATAGTACAGGAGATGCAGGGGCTGCGGGCATAGTACAGAGATGTCAGGTTGCGAGCATGGTACAGGAGATGCAGGGGCTGTGGGCATGGTACAGGAGATGCAGGGGCTGTGGGCATGGTACAGGAGATGCAGGGGCTCTGGACATGGTACAGGAGATGCAAGGGCTGTGGACATGGTACAGAAGATGCAGAGGCTGCGGCACAGTACAGAAGATGCCGAGGATGCAGACATGGTACAGGAGATGCAGGGGCTGTGGGCATGGTACAGATGATGCAGGGGCTGCGGACATGGGGCAGGAGATGCAGAGGCTGAGGCAGGAGATGCAGAGGCTGCGGGCATGGTACAGGACATGCAGAGGCTGCGGCATGGTACAGGACATGCAGAGGCTGCGGACAAGGTACAGGAGATTCAGAGGCTGCGGGCATGGTACAGGAGATGTGGGGCTGCGGGCATAGTGCAGGAGATGTTGGCTGCGGGCATAGTGCAGGAGCTGCGGGCATAGTGCAGGAGATGCGGGGCTGCGGACATGGTACAGGAGATGCAGAGGCTGTGGGCATGGTGCAGGAGATGCAGGGCTGTGGGCATGGTGCAGGAGATGCAGGGGCTGCGGGCATGGTGCAGGAGATGCAGGGGCTGCGGGCATGGTACAAGCGAATCTCCTAAGGAGATGCAGGGCTGCGGAGTGGTCTTACCCATCGGTGAGGTGCCGTACATTTAAAAATGGCACCGCCCGGCGCCTTTACGTCACTGCGCATGTGCCCTCTGCCCGAGAATGGCCGCAGCGCTGGATGCACAGTGTACATGTTGGGCCGGCCGCAGCCATTTTTTTTTTACAGGTGCCAGTGATGTTCAGGCAGCCCCAGGGAAATTTCCCGGTATCTCGGTAGGCCAGTCTGAATGTTAACAGAGATGACACCATTGACAACAGTCCCCAATGACAAGACATTGCTTATGTCAATGATGTCATCTCCATAAACATTCTGTAGCCTTCTGTGGATGTTGGACAGTCTGCACCTCTCCTTCGTCAAGAACTCAGTGACAGCATGTCATTGCCTCTGCTTGGAATCCATTATTTATCTGCAATGAAAAAGAAAAAAGTTACTATGGAGAAAGGGTTACTCTACCAACGTGTGAAATTTGAATGACCTGCTGTATGTACAGTATGTTAATAAAAAACATGTCCCCTTTTTAATTCCGGTACAGCCCTTGTATCTTATACATCACTGTCTAATTAACGTATCCTGGAAATCCTCTTTGACTCCTTTAACCACATGCAATATTCAAACTCTGAATAGGTACAAGTGTCTTAAGCCCCCAAAACGCAATGGAAGTTTTATGTAAACATATGAATAATTACAGTATTTAGGCTATTTGGATCCTTTCAATATTTGGTCTGGTGCTCCTAATAGGTTGTCTGTTTAGCCAATGGGGGATTTATTTCCTGTTTTCCTAATGACCACTGTCAAAAGGGCAGAAAATAATGAGAAATCTAACATTGCCCAGCTGCCACCATAATGCCTGGTACACAATAAGATTATCGCCCTCATGATCTTTTTTTTTTTTTTTTTTGCATACTAGTCTCATATCAAAAATTAAAGAGGTTACTAAAGTTACGAAAAATCTTGTACGACAGAATAAAAATTTGAAAGTGATGTATTTTCGGACAACAACTGTACTGATTAAACAAAAATCGTATGATCTGGTATTGTACAAGAAAAATTTCCGTGCATGTCCCTTCGGATAATTCCGGATGAACTGTTGTGATCGACTCTCGAAAGCTGTGTACCAACGATCAGATTATTGTACGATGAATAGAAAGCGGTATTTTTCGTACGATTTTCTGATCGTGCTTACGGGCCATAACAGAAGGTGAGGGTAAATCTTCAAATTGGGACACCTGATTGTTCAATGTGAAGTTTTTCCTTTATTTTGAAGAAATTTCCTCTGACTTCTTGTTGTGTCTCCAGGCCAGAAAGTGAATTGATGTCTTTCCCAAAAAAAAAAAAAAATTTTTAATCAAGAATTAACTTTATTTAAAAAATCACATTTTTTTGCAGTACAAGAATATAGTGCATCTGATATTTACAGCATGTCCAAAATCAGCCATTGACTCACCATTGCTCTAAACATTTCAAACTGATACAGGTCACACGTCATGTCATAGGCATAAAACAGATATCTCAGTAACAATTCAACTCAACTCAAACACTTTTTATTTGTGGAGGAATCACTTTTTATTTGTGGAGTAAGCATGGGCCTGATAAAACTCTATGCCATTAATTTACCAAAACAGGAGAATGCTAAAACTGGTGCACCTCTGCTGGAGAATGCTAAATCTGGTGCATCTCTGCACAGAAACCAATCAGCTTCTAGTTTTTTTTATTTTTTATCAAAGCTTAATTGAACAAGCTGAAGTTAGAAGCTGATTGGCTACCATACTGCACCAGATTTTGCACCCCCCAGTTTTAGTAAATAAACCCCATTGCATATTATTTTTAGCACCTTTTTGAACCTTAGCAATAATTTTGTACAAGGAAATACAATATGAAAAGCAGCTGTAAATAAATATATTGTTAAGGGTTTATAAAAATTGTTGATTTGTTGGATAGTGTGGTTGTAGAGGTTATATTATTTTCACCCAAGATTCACCCATTTTTCACATCAGGTTTAATTAGAAAAACCATATCTCTCTTGGGTGAAAGTCCTGTGAAGTTTTGCGAAACTCTAATAAATAAACCACTAAGAGAATTTCATTGTTAGGGTTTACAAACAATTTAAAGTGTCTGTAATGGAACCGCGACCCCACAATGTGCTTGTGTGCTTCCGTCAGAATACCGCTTCCTTCAGTTTTGAACAGAGATATCAGATATTCTAGCCGCCCCCCATACAAAACTAGCCAATAATAGCTTGTATAATATCTGGAACTTTAATTGAACAAACTCACACCGAATATATACACCACCAGGTCAGGTGCCTGATTACATTATCCTATGCATATGAAATTGCGTACAGAAAAACATTAGTCGACAACACTATATGGAATATACGGTACTTACAGAACGTCCTTTTAAAAAAAAAAAAAGAACATTTCTAGATTTTTGCCCATATACATGGCGGGAAAAACTTTATTAAATCCTCCTCAATGCTAGCTTGGGAGTTGGATCTAAACAAAACTTTTGATGGTGAGGAATGGCGTAAGGCTATTGCCTTCACATTTAAATCCAAGTGTGTCAACCACTGGGACAATATCTGAAAACCTTACATAGGAGTTACCTAACCCCTTTTAAATTATCTTGAATATTACCGGCCACACAACCAGAATGTTGGAGACAGTGCGGTGCAGTTGGCAACTTGCTCCTTATACTATGGGGATGCAAAAGTGTGGAAGACAGGTGGTTGAGCTGATGACATTAGCATCTGCCATGAGTCTGACTCAGCAGTCCCCTATTGGCAATTGACAGATAGGCCTTTAACATGGATCCTAAGACTAGAGTCGCAGAGTCTGTGTGTCCTGAGGAGATGTGGACTTGAATCAAAAGTAACTTTACTCCAAGGGTCCCCCCAGCATACACCCCACAAAGAGCAATGTTCCCTCACAAGCCAGGGCCCATAGTCAGTAGGCAAGAGGCTAGCCTGCAGTCCCCTCCAAAAGCCCCTGTCCTGAGTGAGTTTGATACAGTGTCAATTCACGTTTGTATAAAAAATAAAAAGGTGAATTAACACCCTAAACTTTCCAAACTCACTGGTCTCCGGTGCACTCAACTCCGTGGGTGATTGGCTGTACCTGCCAAAACAGCTGGTACAGTGGTCCAGGGATTTGAAAGCCCCGCTCTTCTTCCCTTTTTTATTTTAGGGCTTCCTGTTGTCACCAGGGACGTGATCATTTTCCTGTTGTCACCAGGGACGTGATCATTTTGAATTAAGCTGGGTTCACATGTATGCAAACTGAATGTGGGTTTCCCTGCATCCAATTCGCATGGCAGGCGAGCGTGACCGGCTCTCAAAGAAGCTGGTTTACACAGGTCCGGGACGGCTGCGGTCTGCATTCAAAAATGGTCCTGTGCGTCTTTAGCTCCGATTCAGGTGTGAATTCAGGCAAAAATTCAGACCTAATTCGCACCTGGACCGGTGAACAGGGACGCACTGTACCCCAGGCACGAACTCACAGCTGCATATGTGTGAACCCGGTCTAATCAAAATTGCTTTGATCCATCCTGGAAGCAATAAGGAAAGGAGAAGAGATGGGCATTCAAATCCCCAGACGGCTCATACGTCAATGATGTCATGAGTGTTCCCTCCCCTTTGTTACGTGCAACTATGGGGCATCTCCATCACGCAACTCATTGGGCAAGCTGACAGGCAATCATGTGGCAGCTTCCCACATATTGGAGAAAATTGGGTTTGAACCACGTTTGGATCCATACCTAGTTGTCACCCAAGGACAGAAAATGTGTTTCTGGCAGAAACACCAGGTAAAAATAAAGGACAGAGAGAAAACAAATGCAGTCACTACAGCTAAGAACTGGTTAGCTGCAATATATTACATTTTTGCACTTGGGTTCAGGCTAAATTCACACCAAGTTTTGTAGGACTGCATTGAGTGGTTATTCTATTGCAGTGTCATCAAAAGATTCGGTGTTCCCTACCTGGCTGGTTCATACCACCACATTGCAGTGGTGTGCACTTAAGAAAAGTGTAGCAAGCCATACTTTTTTCCAGATCATCAAGACAAACCACCTCCTCACACTGCATGGCAGCCAATAGAACTTTGTGAAATGGCACCTTGTGAGTGACATTTCCATGGATTTTATATACAAAGAAAAAGTGAACAGTGCGCTGTACTGTGATTGGCACTTTGGCGTATTTCCACCACACACCAGCCGGTGCTTTGTAACACAATGGCCAGTGTGAATGTACCCCTAAATAAACTGTAACTTTATTCTAAAATGCTGGACATTATCATAGTTTGCACTGAAAGCAATGACATTGACCCCTTTCCCCCAGCCAATACCAACTAATTCACTCCAGTCGTTTTATCTGGTATGAAGGTGATATTGTGTCATTATTAACATTGTGACTCATAAGCATTTATTAAGCATTGTGTTAAAACAGGCTTGATTACTTTTTCCTGTGTTATCTTTCATTGTATTCAATTCTATTGTATTCTGTCTTTGTGGCTTCTTCTTCTTCCCTTATTGGGCAGTATAAGGGGGAGGCTGATTAGTGGGGACTTCAGAAGTTGGGTATGATAGCAGTGCTGAGGCCATGGCATTTTTCTGAATTAGGAACACCTGGAAGAATGACACAAATACAGAAGCTATAATACAGACATCAAACTGTTTTAAACATCATTATACCTTAGCTATAGCGTATTTGAAAATTGACACATTAAAAAGACCAATAGGCTTATGATAATGACAACATACAGTATCTGTGTCTCATTTACTTAACGTCTCACTAAACCCACATCATAAACTATAATTATAATAAATGGTGTATCACATGCTCTTCATACTCACTCAGTCACTATGAGATTCATTTTCAGTATTCTGCAAAAAACCTGGTTGATCCCGCTGCTCTCTATCTCCCCCTTCTGTCCAAGTCCCCAGTTCAGCTAGGGATTTTGCCAGAGGCGTAACTAGAACCATCAGGGCCCCAGTGCAAAAAACCATGAAGGCCCCCCCCCCCCGGCCCCTGACCATCAAGCCTGGGGCTCTTCCCACTGATCCTGGGGCCCTTTACTCTTGTTGTGGGGCCCTTTCACAAGAGTGGGCCCCCTTACTGCCATCTAGGGGCCTCCCCACGGTGGTGAAATGCCAGGGCCGGGCCGCAAGTGTGACCTTTGCGATCCTGGAAGTTCACCCAATGCTGTCAGTAGTTTTTATTTTTTGGTATTTTAATTGTATTATTTGTTATCATTTTATTTAATTTTTTTTTTACAGTGTCACTGACTATGACTCTGTCCATTTAGAAAAAGAAGGAGCTGGTAAATTACATATTTACCGACCCCTTCCTGGTTCTCTATTGTGTCACATCCCCTGCAGCAGCCAGCAGGAGAGGGAGCACAGTGTGTGGGGGGGGGGGGGGGGGGCAGGGGAGCACACAGGGGCCCAGAGACAGAAGAACACAAGTGAACTGGATAGGAGGAGTGGCAGGGGCAGCATACAGAGGAACCAATCTCCTCCATTTTCCTCTTGCAGCTACAGGAGGTAAAAGGAGGACAGTGATTTCTCTACATGCTGCCCCCGCCACCCCTCCTATCCAGGTTACAGGGGTGCCGCATAGGCCCCCTGGAGCATGGGGCCCGGTTGCAATTCCAACCCCTGTAGTTACGCCCCTGAGCATTTTGCACCTGTATATAAAGAGGAGGTATAGGTGGTGTTTTCTGTATAATATGTGCAATCCTTAAAAAAAAAATCAGACACTAGTGAAATAAAGTTATACAAGGGATAAACTAAATGTAAAAATGTGTATGTGTGGTCCTATTGCACAAACCCCATATGAAAACAATGATAAGGTACAAACATAAAAAAAGCTTAAATACTATAATAGTGATCCACACTTATAAATTACTAGACACACTCTGTAATAATAAATACAGTGCTACAGAAGAGTGCTCTCCATGCAGAAATGTGCCAAAAAAGTGCAATGTTCAAATGAGTCCATAAAACAATCTAATAAGTAAAAAAATTCAAAAAAATTGGTAACGTGCTATGGTGCAAAAAATATGTTCTCCAAGGTGCAGCATCAGTCTCTTGGTGATAAAAACAGGAGGTGAATCCCCTCGTGCTCCCCCCTCAGCTCCACACTCACCAGAGGACTGAACCCCTGCCCAACAAATGGTATAATACACGATCCTGTATCTCCTCCTCCGTCTCACCGGGTCTGTTCAATGGGAATTCCCCTCACAGGGTATATGGACAAGAGAGGCAACTCATCATGTGAGTCCGTAAAAAAAATGCATTTATTTTAAAACCAGAAAACACATTTACAGCAGTTCAAGGAATATAAGCGGTCTGCAAAGTACACTTGGTCACTTACGTTTCTGAGTTTCTGATCCATGGAACGCACAGCGTTCAGGACATAGTGTACTTTGCAGACTGCTTGTATTCCTTGTACCACTGTAGGTGTGTTAGTGCATCTGACCCCTGCAGGGGTTCAGTCCTCTGGTGAGTGTGGAGCTGAGGGGGGAGAACGAGGGGATTCACCTCCTGTTTTTATCACCAAGAGACTGATGCTGCACCTTGGAGAATATATTTTTCGCACCATGGAGAATATATTTTTCGCACCATGGAGAATATATTTTTCGCACCATATAATTTTATCATTTTTTATGAGTTTTTTTACCTATTGGATTGTTTTATGGACTCATTTGAACATTGCACTTTTTTTTGCACATTTCTGCGTGGAGAGCACTTTCCTGTAGCACTGTATTTATTATTACAGAGTGTGTCTAGTAATTTATAAGTGTGGATCACTATTCTAGTATATAAGCATTTTTCATGTTTGCACTTTATCAGTGTTTTCATGTGGGGTTTGTGCAATAGGACCACACATACACATTTTTACATTTAGTTTATCCCTTATATAACTTTTTTCACTTGTTTCTGTTTTATTTTCATAGGGATTGCACAAATTATACAGGTAGAGCCACCTATACCTCTTCTTTATTTTCATTTCCATACCCCACTAGGTGGGATATGTGAGGTTTGCTGCAGCCATTTTGTTCACACTGTAGTGCGGAACATTACCAATTTCAGATTTTGCACCTGCGGTGGCAACTCTGCACATGCTCAGTTTTCAGTGATCTTCTATGCTGAGAATTTCCTCCCTATGACATCAGAGCAGCCAATGTGACTATAGAGTCACACATATGGGCGTATTATACACAGTGGTAAATGACAGCCCACTCCCTCCCTTTACCTTCATGCCCACTAACCAGCTAAACACAATGGGGGCAGGATACTATATGTAGATTGATGGAGGCTTCACCTTGCTTTTTATTCTAAGACACAGGCTGGAGGGGCGTGACACAGATTGTGACTGGTGGAAATCCGACAACACCATTATATTGCCAAAAAATAATAAAGATTTGTATGACAATCTTTAACCACTTACTGCAAATCGATGTAGCTCTATGTCGGCTGCAATAAGTGGGTGATGCCTACAGCTAGAGGCATCATCCTGGTACCATTATTTAGAGTCGGCTTTCAGGTGGTAACAACTGATGCGGCTCAGGAGCTGCTCGGTTGTTACCCCAGTGAGTGGGAGGAGACGCCCCCCTCCTGCCGCTTTCCGCGGCTCTGCCCGGGTCTAGACAGGCTAGGAGAGAGTTGGGTCATGTGACTGCTGTATTAGGAAAAGGGTACTTAGATGTTTTTTTTATTAAAATAATTACAGTGCCATCATCCACATACAGAAAGAGATGGGAAAATGTCAATTAAATAGTGTGTGTTTAACATCACTTAACCACTTAAGCCCCGTAGGATTTGGCTGCTCAATGACCAGGCCCTATTTTGCGATTTGGCACTGCGTGAATTTAACGGACAATTGCGCGGTCGTGCGACGCTGTACCCAAATGAAATGGATGTCCTTTTTTCCCACAAACAGAGCTTTCTTTTGGTGGCATTTGATCACCTGTGCGATTTTTATTTTTTGCGCTATAAACAAAAAAAGGCCGACAATTTTGAAAAAATAACAATATTTTTCACATTTTTTTTTAATATGAAATTCTCAAAAAAAAAAAAAAAAAGAAAAAGTAAAAATCTAAATTTTCTAACATTTTAGGCCAATTTGTTTATTGCTACATATTTTTGGTAAAAAAATTGCAATAAGCGTATTTTGATTGGTTTGCTCAAAAGTTATTGCGTTTACCAACTACAGGAAAGATTTATGTCATTTTTATTGTTTTTTTTTTTAACTAGTAATGGCGGCGATGCAATTTTTTTTGCGGGACTGCGACATTGCGTCGGACAGATCAGACCCCTAACTGACATTTTTTAAATTTTTAGGGGAACCAGTGACATTACTACAGTAATCTGTGCTAAAAATATGCACTGTTACTATAATAATGACACTGGCAGGGAAGAGGTTAACAGTGTGGGTGATCAAGGGGTTAAATGTGTACCTAGGGGCGTGGCTTGTGGAATGACCATAGAGACCTGTGATCCTATCTAAAAGGTTCTGTGATCATTCCAGGGAGAAGAACGGTTGGCTGTGTTTACATACAACAGCTGACCGTTCTTCTCTCTCTCATTTTTTTTTTTTTTTTTACCAAAAATATGAAGCAGATGACATATGGGCATAAAATGATAAAAGAAAAAGGGGATTTTTACATTTTTTTTGTATTGGGAATGTTTTATAGCAGAATGTAAAAAATATAGTTTTTTTTTTTTTTTTTTCAGAATTGTCGCTCTTTTTTTGTTTATAGCGCAAAAAATTTAAATTACAGAGGTGATCAAATACCACCAAAAGAAAACTATTTGTGGGGGAAAAAAAGCACATCAATGTTATTTGGGTACATCGTCACACAAAAGTATAACAGCCCGGAGTTTGAATTTTTATAATCTTTATGACTGCAGAAGTATAAGGGGTAAAGCCAGAACTGAACATTCAGTTTAACCACTTGCCGACTGCCTAACGACTATTTACGTCGGCATTCAGCCCCTCACAGGCAAAGTGACGTAGGGGTATGTCACTAGCCTGTGAGGCTCTAGGGAGCAAGCGTGCGCCGCCGGAGGCGCGTTCCCGCTCGCTCACGGACCCCCCCCGCGCGTGTGAGCGGCGGACCCGATGTCCGCCGGTCACTCACGATCGTCGGTTACACCGGGAGAAAGGCAGGTGGCTAATGTAAACAAAGCCGCCTGTCATTCTCCCCTGTGTAACAGCAGAGATCATACAGTCCTGCTATGTAGGACCGTAGATCTCTGCTGTTACATGAAAAGCCACATCCAATCACAGTTAGAATCACGCCCCTAGGGACACACTTAACCCCCCCTTCTCCAATAGAGTTAACCCCTTCCCTGCCAGTGTCATTTTTACAGTAACAGTACATATGTATAGCACTGATTACTGTAGTAATGTCACGGGTACCCCCAAAAGTGTCAAACATGTCAGTCAAGGGTCCGATCTGTCCTCCGCAATGTCGCAGTCGTGCAAAAAAAAAAAAAAACGACAAAAATCTTTCCCTTAGTTAGTAAACGCAATAACTTTTGCGCAAACCAATCAAAATACGCTTTTTGCGAATTTTTTTTACCAAACATATGTAGCAGAAAACAAATTGGCCAAAAATGTTAAAAAATTTTGATTTTTACATTTTTTTTGGGGGGGAGGGGAAATTTCATATAAAAAAATGTGAAAAATATTGTTATTTTTGCAAAATTGTCGCTCTTTTTTTGTTTATAGCGCATGATCAAAAAAAAAAAAAAAAAAATCGCACAGGTGATCAAAAACCACAGAAAGAAAGCTCTGTTTGTGGGGAAAAGAAGGATGTAAATTTCATTTCGGTACAGCGTCGTACGACCGCGCAATTGTCCGTTAAAGTCACGCAGTGCCGAATCGCAAAATAGGCCCTGGTCAGGAAGGGGGTAAAATCTTCCGGGGCTTAAGTGGTTAAGGCCCCTTTCACACCATCAAGTCTGCCTGTCAGTTTTTCAGGCAGACCCAATCAGACCACCCATTGTTCTCTATGGGGCAGCGGATGTCAGTGGACATGTGTCTGGTGACACCCGCCAGGCATCTGATCCGATAAAGCTCCCTAAAAATAGACATATGGCGATACATTAGCCATCCGTCCAGCAGATTGGATGACAATCAGATGGAAATGGACATGCAGTCCATTTCCATCTGACAGCCCCATAGAGGAGAGCGAGCTTTGTCCGTTTACGCCAAAAACAAAAAAAGGATGGTGCAAACGCCTAGTGTATTACCTTTAACACCATAAAAGATTTATTGGAAATGCCAAAAACATACCTATAAACATGAGAAGATAAAAAGCATATCAGTCACAACTCCAGCATTGGGGAAATGAGATCACTGCAGTTGGAAAGCTGACGCGTTTCGGGAGACATGCTCCCTTTCTTAGAGCCCATGTGTCTGTGTACACTCTGCATAGTGGAGTGGACATGGACCTGTCATCCGCCCGCTCAGAAGGGATCAGTGGAGAGATCTCCCGCTGGGCAGGTGGATTCCGCTTGGACAGATCCGCTCCATCTGAAAGGGGCCTTAACCAGCTAAATATGTTTGAGGTGCATTAAAACAAAAGATGTGGAAGGGCTTACCCTTTGTTTTCTTTACAAAGCAGCCACAGCCTGAGTAGAAAGGCTGGTCCTCTGCCAGCATGCTGGGAAGAAGAAGGAGCCTTGCTCTCTGTGTGGAAGCGGTGCTCTCTCTGAAAAGGTCTAGCTTACCCACTACTTAACTAGAGCTCTCCCTATGGATTGGAGAGCTCCAACTCTGGCTCAGCAGGGAGTGTGTGGGACCTCTGCAGAAAGTCCACTGCTTTCACACAGACAGCAAGGGTCCTTCTCTACAGCATGCTGGTATGGGGCAGGATTGCGATATAGACTGTGACGGCTTTATAAATAAAATTAACTGTAAGCGGCCCCTCCCCTTCCATTGCAAGCTTAAAATGCTTGTCATGTCTAGGGGGTAGAGGAGTTTAATTAGCCTTTACACACTGGGATGTAAAAAATAAATGTAGCTTCTACAAAATGCCATGCAAAATGAAGGCCTTTTTTATTTTCAATCTTTATTTGTTTATTAATTACATCCAGAAATAAAAACAAAAAAAAATGAACATTCATAGGGAAAAAAAAAAAATAAATGGTGCAACATTTGTCGTGAACCACAAATATTCAAACAGCTTCACAGTTAAACTATTATCCAGTATGCTGAAGAAAATAAAGCTCCAAGTTGCTTTAATGAAAAGGTCATGACCAGGTGGGGACAGCCCAACCCCGACCCCGCCGCTTAACTGTAAATGTGGCAGCGGGGCCTGTGGCCCCCGACCAAGATGACCGGCCAATAAATGTGCCCACAAAGTCGCCATGAAGGGGCTGCCCCATTGAGGTGCGGGTCAAACCGCGTCAGGTATTGGAAGCATACGTATTGATAAACCACCCTCAAATGAAGGCCTTTTTTAAGCTTCTTGATAGTGATAACCAGGTTCACTCCCCTGACCATTATATATTTGTTATAATGGAATATTTTCTGCTATTCTCAGAGGTCAGTAAGTCACCTTGCCACCACTGGAGTTCTTAGATGCCGCTATTGTGAAAGATCCAGCAATGATGTGCTGTTAAAAAACAAAGAATAATTAAGTGTTATAATGATGTAGCACCTTCCTAAATAGGTGCTAGGAAAACACATTTGTGGCTCTGTTCTGCTTCTCAGGAGAGCCAGATCTGTTAGTTTAGGTGCGCTAATCAATCAAATTGTGTAAAAGTTCAAATGAAATCACATGAATGATATCAAACATGAAAGAAGGGTCTGGAATAAAACCGACCAAATGTGCTTAAGGGTCATACATAACAGTGAATAAAATAAAAAACTGCTGGTACAAATAACATTGATACACAAATATTGCCGTGAATTCACCAGTGAATATCAAAAAATTTGGGTGACAACACAAATGAAATCGTGACAGAAACAGTCCCAAATAATATACAAAATGAAATCCAATTGACAATGTCCGTGATGAGACCGCTGAGTTAAGATGTGGAAGCCAAGTGAATAGTGTTCAGTATCCCACCACCAGCATAGCTTCTTACCAGAAAGATGAATAATAAGGGCATGTAAATGAGAAGATCCACTCCAGAGAACACACACCAAAAGCAAGCAAAAGGGATATCCACTAATGCCTCCCGGGTGAGGTGGGAGGAGGTAAGCCTCTTACCAGATTTAAATATGTGTAGGGCTGTAATCAAACGAACACTCATCTCCTTACTAGAATGTGACAATGGATGGATCCCTGATGGGTAATCGCTGCTCTTGTCCTCAATAAAAATGGGGAAAGAAGAGGGACCGCCAATAGTGCATTATCATAGATACCATTTATTGAAGAGTAAAATTGCACTTACATGCATGAAGACAATACACGCTTTCGGTCACCCTTGCGGGATTACAGATGACAGCAGTCGCCTGCAGTGCGGACCGCTGTATTACGCTGTGAGTGATGACGCGGCGCCTCCTCTCTCTAGAGGCACATGGAGATGAGTGACGCTTGCAAGAACCCTGTGACAGGTATCCAGCCATATAAATAGTTAAGTAAGGAAGGGCACTCTCATTTAAACACTAAGTACTAAGACACAAAATTCATATAAATCCCAAAAATGTGTCCTATTTCTCTCAAAGTGGCCCTCTTACAATACCAAAGCTTTAAAAACGAAAAACAAACACAAGGGCGCACTGGCCTAGTGCATTATCCTCTACAAAGATTTGTTCAAATAAAAGGTATAAAAATACTCACAAACGAGTTCTTGGTAAAAGCACATCAAATAGATACGTTGTCATCCGCATCAAGATCAAAGGCCAAACCCCTGAAGCTGGAAAGGCTTACGCGTTTCGAGGCTTAGCCTCTTCCTCAGAGCCTTCACGTTCCAGTAGTTTTAAAAATTGCTTTTATTTTGTTTTCATTTATTTTATTCTGCAACTTTCATTAACATAACTCCCATTCATCCTGCCATGAAGGCGCTTATTTGGACCTGTTATAGGGTGATAACATCCCTGTATACTGCAATATCAGTGTCACATGCTCCCCTGGTAGAGACTACAAGTGGTGGTGCCCACACACTTTGTGCAGGTATGGTCCACTGTTGCCAGTAGGGATGATCGAACGGTTTGAGTCGACCATCAGTTCGACCCAAACATTGGCTGTTCGAAATTCGGCCGAATTTCAAACTTTTTGCCGGAAAAGTTCGGAATTCGGCGACCAGAATGGCCCAAAATGCCTGGGTCAGGAAATGCGCTTAAAAAGCCTGTGATTGGCCCAGAAACATTAGGAAAAGCTGATTGGAGTGACTAGGGGGTCCAGAGGCCAATCATTAGTGAATACGCCCCCCAGTATATAACCTAGCCCCGCCAAATCTCTAGCACAGTAATACAGGGGCTGTGGAATAGAGTGCAAGCATTAGTGTTACTCCTGCTGTTCTTTTAGTGTGAGGAAAGGGATATGCAGTGTAGTTAGTGTTCTGTATAACATTATAGTTAGATTTAATAATTTTGTTTCTGTAGGGACAGTAAAAGTGTTAGGGTGACCGTAGTGACCAGACCCTGCCATACCAAGGTGACCCTAATGAAGTTTAGCTGACTTAGCCTGCCATACCAAGGTGACCGTAATGAAGTTTAGCTGACTTAGCCTGCTGCCATACCAGGGTGACCGAACTCAGGGTGACCATAATGTAGTTTAGGGTGAACTGACTCTGCTATGCCAGGGTGACCGAACTCAGGGTGACCGTAATGTAGTTTAGAGTGAACTGACTCTACTATGCCAGGGTGACCAAACTCTTCCATGCCAAGGTGACCGTAATGTAGTTTAGGGTAAATTGACTCTGCTATGCCAAGGTGACCGTAATGTAGATATATATATGGAATCAAAAGACACCATTTTGAAGCCCTAAAACCCAATAAATGCCCCTAAAAAGTGCCTAGGGTTCTGGGTCATGCAGCTTGTTTAAATGACACTTTCATTAGGATTTAGGTTTTCCCTGCCAACAGCTTGCTTAACCACTTGCCGACCGCCCGCTGCATATATACTGCGGCAGGCAGGCTCAGCTGCGCGAATCGCCGTACCTGTACAGCAGTTTGTGGGAGAACTCCTGGGGGAAGAGCGCGTGTCCCCGCCTCCTTGCATCGGCCCCCACTACGCAGCAGGGATGCCAATCAACGAGGCCGGCGGCTGCGATTGCTGCTGTGCACCCGCGATCGCTCCCCGCTGAGAGAGAACACTGGTCAGCTGTTGTAAACACAGCAGACCGTTCTTCTCTCTGAAATGATCACAGAGCGCCTGTGATCCTCCTATATAGGATCACAGGTCTCTGAGTTCATTTCACAAGTCCCTCCCCCATACAGTTAGAAAACACTCACCTAGGCTCACACTTAACCCTTTGATCGCCCCTGGGTTAGCCCCTTCCCTGCTAGTGTCATTAGTACAGTAACAGTGCATATTTTTAGCACTGATTACTGTAGTAATGTCACTGGTCCCCCCAAAAGTGTCAAAAATGTCAGTTAGGGGTCCGATCTGTCCGCCGCAATGTGGCAGTCCCGCTAAAAATCGCCGCCATTACTAGTAAAAAAAAAAGAATGACATAAATCTTTCCCCTAGTTTGTAGACTCGATAACTTTTGCGCAAACTAATCAAAATGCACTTATTGGGATTTTTTTTACCAAAAATATGTAACAGAATACAAATTGGCCTAAAATGATGAAAAAAAATTGATTTTTACATTGGGGGGGGGGGGGGAATGTTATATAACAGAAAATGAAAAACTGAATTTTTGTAAAATCTTACCTGTAAAATTCCTTTCTCTGAGTCCTCCGACAGTCGCCGCCTCTTCATATTCGTAACTATTGGGGTTATTGACCTTTGCTCCGTAGGAGTAGCTAGGCAACAGAATATGTTAATATCAAAGCTCTTAGCATATCCCCCCCCTAGGGGGTGGTCCCCTCAGTCAATACCCTCCTGCTTCCTGCATTCCTACCTCAGTTTCAGTAGCATAGCAGTAGAGTACATAAACAAACCCCAAAAGAGGGGCGGGGGCGGCGACTGTCGGAGGACTCAGAGAAAGGAATTTTACAGGTAAGATTTTACAAAAATTCCGTTTTCTCTTACGTCCTCCGACAGTCGCCGCCTCTTCATATTCGTCACTATTGGGGACGTCCCAAAGCAGTGTAGACCTGAGGGGTGGGAAAAAAACGCAGCCGCGCCTAAGGCAACGCAGTACCCACATCAGAAAAAAAGGAACCTTACCAAAGGAAGGAAACCAACTGGGCAACAGGAAAAAAACTTGCTCAACAGGAGCAACAACCCAGGAAGAACAAGTAACCTAGGGATAAAAACATCCCAACAGCCAAGGACCCAAAAATAAGGGACCCTAAGGCACTGCCGCACTAAGAACCTTGCGGCCAAAGGAAGCATCTGCCGATGCCTGAACATCCACTTTGTAGAATTTTGAGAAGGTGTGAACGGACGACCAAGTCGCCGCCTTACACACCTGGGCCACAGAAGCTCGATGATGACAGGCCCAAGACCTACTCAGAGATCTGGTAGAGTGCGCCTTCACAGGCATGGGGGGAACTTTCCCCTTCAAAGCATAGGCCTGTTCAATGGTCTGTCTGATCCATTTGGCGATGGTAGAAGCCGACGCCGCCATGCCCTTCCGAGGTCCCTCTGGAAGGACAAATAGAAAATCCGTTTTGCGAAAAGACTCAGTCGACGACAGATAAACCCTGATCGCCCGAACAACATCCAAGGAGTGCAAAGCCACCTCCTTTGGATGTTTAGGCTTCGCGCAAAGTGAAGGCAAGACAATGTCCTCATTAAGGTGAAATTCCGAAATCCTTTTCGGAAGAAAAGACGGGTTAGGTCGCAAGACCACCTTATCCAAATGAACCACCAAATAGGGAGATCTGCAAGACAAAGCTGCCAGCTCCGACACTCTGCGAGCCGAAGTGATCGCCACCAAAAAAGCGACCTTCTTGGACAACATAGACAACGAGATCTCCCTGATCCTTTCAAAAGGAGCATGTTGCAACACGGACAGAACAAGGTTCAAGTCCCATGGAGGCAAAGGCTCCCTCCTAGGAGGGACCAGATGTCGCACCCCTTGAACAAAAGTGCTAACCAAGGAATTAGACGCCACAGGGCGTTGAAAGAGAACGGCCAGCGCAGAAATCTGACCCTTATTCGTGGCCAACGCCAAATGCTGGTCCACGCCCGTTTGAAGGAAAGCCAACACTCTTGATACCGAATACGAGCGAGGGGAATACCCCCTGGACTCACACCAGGAAAAATAGGCCTTCAAGTACGGTAGTAAACCTTCCCCGAAAGAGGTCTTTCTAGCCTTGATCAAAGTGTGAATGACCTCAGGGGAGAGACCCCTATCCTTCAGGACCTCGCTTTCAACAGCCAGGCCGTCAAAGCCAGCGACTGTAAAGCAGGATGGAATATCGGCCCTTGAGACAGGAGATCTTCTCGAAGAGGCAGACGCCACGGAGCGTCGTTTGCCAGATTCACGAGATCTGCGTACCAAGACCGGCGAGGCCAGTCTGGCGCCACCAGAATCACCGTGTGCGGTTCCGAGGCTAACCTGCGAAGGAACCTGGACAGCAGCTGAATCGGCGGAAAGGCATACCTCAGACGATACTGATGCCAGGGAGCCACTAACGCGTCTGACGCATCTGCTCGAGGATCGCGCGTCCTTGCCACGAACCTTTCCAACTTGTAGTTTAGACGAGACGCGAACAGGTCCACATCTGGTGAACCCCACTTCGCGCACAACATCTGGAAGACATCCGGGTGAAGGGACCATTCCCCCTGGTCCAGGGTCTGGCGACTCAGATAATCCGCCTGCCAGTTCTCCACCCCCGGAATGTGAACTGCCGTTATCGCCGGGACGTGTGTCTCGGCCCAAGACAGAATGTCGGCCACTTCCCGAGCCGCGCGGGCACTCCTGGTGCCCCCTTGGTGGTTGATGTAGGCCACCGCAGTGGCATTGTCTGTCTGCACCCGAACCGGACGGACCTGCAGTCTGTCCGTCCAATGCCGAAGGCAGAGATTTATCGCTCGCAATTCCAGAATGTTGATCGGAAGGGAGGATTCCTCCTCCGACCAAGTTCCCTGGGCGGACAGAACGCCCAGAACACCACCCCAGCCCGACAGGCTGGCATCCGTGGTGATCACCGTCCACGAGAAAGGGCGAAAAGACTTGCCCCCCGACACCGCCGGGGACTGCAGCCACCACAGAAGATCCCTTCTGGTGCGATGGCTCAATGAAACCTGGAGATCCAGAGATTGCGGTCGCCCGTCCCACCTGGACAGAATCTCCGCTTGGAGACCCCGCGTGTGAAACTGGGCGAAGGGAATCGCCTCGAAAGCCGAGACCATCAACCCCAGACACCTCATACACGTCCGGAGGGAGGAGCACTGACGGTCCCTGAAGGACCTGACTTCTTCCTGAAGCGTCCTGAGCTTGTCTTCCGGCAGGAAGACCTTCGCCTGAACAGAGTCCAGGATCATTCCCAGGTAGGGAAGACGAACCGACGGACACAGCATCGACTTCGGAAAATTTATCGTCCAACCAAACTCCTGTAGAGTCTGCATCGTGACGGACAGGTCGTTCACCAGACCCTGACTGGTCGCAGACCGAACCAGAATGTCGTCCAGATACCCCAGGACAGAGATGCCCTGAGCTCTCAACAAAGCCAGAACCGGCGCAAGCACCTTGGTGAACACCCGCGGAGCCGAAGCGAGACCAAAGGGTAACGCCACGAACTGGTAGTGATCCTCCGCAATGGCGAATCGAAGGTACCTCTGGTGACCCTCGAAAATGGGGATATGAAGATACACATCCTTCAGATCGATGGACGCCATGAATTCCCCCGGAACCAGGGCAGCCACCACCGAGCGCAGGGATTCCATGCGGAACTTGCGAACCCGCACAAAGCTGTTCAGAGCTTTCAAGTCCAGAATTGGACGTACCTTGCCCTCCTTTCTGGGCACAGTGAACAGATTTGAATAAAAACCCCGGAACCTGTCCCGAAGAGGCACCGGAACCACCACGCCCTGGGCCCGCAAGTCCCGCACCGCCAGGTACAGATCCTGCAAGCGCTCCGGAGATAGCTGAAGATTCGAGGGAAAAAATCTGCTCGCCGGCCGAGAGAGAAACTCGATCTTGTATCCAGATCGAACGATTTCCTGAACCCACCTGTCCCGAACACGGGCCAGCCAGGGTTGAAGAAAACCGAGCAAACGTCCCCCCCACCCCAGAACTGGGTGAGGGCGCCCCTTCAGGCCGCATTGTTATGGGCAGTGGACCCGGACTGGCCCGACTTCTGCTTACCTGCCCACGGCTTCTTCTGGGAGCCTTGGCCTTTGAAGGGCTTGCCCTTATAGTACAACCGAAAGGCACGAAAGGATCCCTGAGAGGGTCTAAATGAGGTAGTCTTCTTACCACAAACAACTTTAGACTTGCGAGTCTGGGGTAAGAGCGTGCTCTTACCCCCGGTAATTCCCTTTATCAGAGTATCCAAAGAATCGCCAAAAAGGCGAGATCCCGCATAGGGCAAATTAGCTAAAGTCTTGCGCGAAGCTTGGTCAACAGACCAACACTTTAGCCATATCAGACGGCGTGTCAACACCACCACACTTTAGACGCACGCAGCCAAAGGGACTAAATCCAAGTCCGCATCACACAAATACATGACACCCTGATGAATTTGATCCACCATAGCCAAAGTTGTCGGCGGGGCAGAGTCAGCCACCAGGATGCGCCTGAGCACCTGCATCCAATCCGCGACAGCCTGGGCTGCCATAAGGGAAGCAAAAATAGGTTTCAGCATGGAACCAGTAACCGTACAAGTATGACGGGCAAGAGATTCTAATCTCCTGTCCGTGGGGTCCCGGAACACCGGGGTATCCTCCGCCGGAATAGCAGTAGACTTATTCAAAATAGCCACCGCGTGATCCACCTGAGGTGGTACACACCAACGCTCATCAGTAGCGGGCGTAAAGGGGTAACGCAGCTTGAACCTACTCGGCACAGCAAAAGGCTTCTTTAAATTGCGCCATTGCTCATCAACAGCGCGCTGAAATTCCGCAGAGCAAGGAAAAAACCTGCGATGTTTTGCGTTTCCTCTGCGTCCCATAAGAGGACAGCAAAGCAGGAGGACATGGTTCCTCCTCCAAATGCAGCGTGTGCTTGATAGAAGCAACCAACTCATCCATGAGTGCAAGCTCTTCAGACGAGCCAGGGGGGGAATTATCAACCCTTTCTACCTCAGCCTCCCCCTCAGACCCCACAAGGTCTAGAGATGAACGGGACCCTGAGAAGGGTCCACCAGCCATAGCAGCCCCATCGCCCTCTGAATCAGAGGAAATTGACACTCTGGGCCGTTTTGTGGATCGATCAGCCACAAGCATCTGCACCTGAGCAGCTAGGTTTGCCACAATAGCAGCCAAATCAGCCCCCTCGGGGGAAGCAGCAGCCCCTTGGCCCCCCACCAGGGTGGGAGGAAACTTGCTTTCCTGAGAACCCATGCCCCAGTGTTTTAGGAAAAAAAGGAGTACTGCCCCTTTAAGATCGCGGCGAGCGTAGCCCACCGCACCCACCGAACACACTGACCCCCACAGGGAGAAGAATACTAGGCAAGGAATACAGGAATATGGAAAGGTAAAACCTGGAGAGATCACACAGGCTGCTGCACCGATCGCTGTCCCAGAGCAAAAGGAAGTGATGCAAGACTGACCGCCCCTATAAAGCCTATGTAAGGCTACACAAACATGGCCGCCGGCAGGGGACTTCACAGGTAGATAGAGAACAGCGCTGACATGTGGCCTGAGCGATCGCCGCGCTTACCACACAGGACCGGCCACCTAAGCTTGCTGCAAAAAAATGGCGGACCGCAGCAGCGGTCGCCGCACAGTATGCCCAAAACATGTCTCACAAGCATGTCCCACACAGCATACCGCATGTCTCACAGATAACACAGCCTGTCACACAGAGCAGAGCAGGAGAGCCCCCCCCCCCCCTTGCAGCCCACAGAAAGGCAGCTATACCTGACAGGGAGCTCAACATATTACACAGACATGCAGGGTCCCACAGTCCCAGACTGACACCCAAAATAGACAGGTCCCCACACAGAATACACTTACCATCCGGATGACGTGGGGAGCCCGCACAAGCGATCAAACCGCTGCACTAAGGACAGGGAGAGTAGCAGCCAGGACGCAGTGGAACTGCGGTGCGAAACCGCAAATGGCGTCCGGTGAGGTAGCCACCTCACCGCAGCATCCCTGCAGCAAACAGGGATGGGTCGTTCAATATGCCAGGGAAACCTGAGCTGAATGCTCGATGGCAGGCTGGGAAGCCACTGGCACTGAGAACCCTGAGGATCCTGGAAAGCCAGCCCGAGACCCAGCACCGCACGATCATCTTCATCCGAAGAACTAACTAATGCTGAAAAATAACAGCTAAGTAAAAGAAAGAGAGAAATACTTGAAATAAAATCAAAAAAAAGGATAGAAGGCTGAGACTGAAAAGCCCCAGCACAGGAACCCAGCTAACTCCTAAGCTAGGCAAATTGAAACTGAGGTAGGAATGCAGGAAGCAGGAGGGTATTGACTGAGGGGACCACCCCCTAGGGGTGGGATATGCTAAAAGCTTTGATATTAACATATTCTGTTGCCTAGCTACTCCTACGGAGCAAAGGTCAATAACCCCAATAGTGACGAATATGAAGAGGCAGCGACTGTCGGAGGACGTAAGAGAAAATTGTTTTTTTTTTCCCAGAATTATCGCTCTTTTTTTGTTTATAGCGCAAAAAAAAAAAAAAAAAAAAAAAAAAATCGCACAGGTGATCAAATACCACCAAAAGAAATCTCTATTTGTGGGAAAAATAGGACATTGATTTTATTAAGGTACACAACTGCGCAATTGTCCGGTAAAATAACGCAGTGGTGAATTACAGAAAATGGCCTGGCCATTAAGGGGGAAATCCTTTCCGATCCAAAAGTGGTTAAAGCCTTACCAATGCATAATAAAAGCCTGCTATACAGTCTGCTGTGCTGTCTGGCAGAGGTGTATGAACCCCAACTTTTAAAAAACATTTAGGAGAAGTAATGAGAACATTTGATACTTGATAGTTACTTTCTATATATCTCTATATTGAAACTACCAACATCCAGGCGATAGTTACTTTCTATATATCTCTATATTGAAACTACCAACATCCAGGCGCTAAGAGGATGTAATTGAGGGTGTGAAGCCGAAGAAAGGTCACTAACCCAGCTGCTCAGACTATTCCACATGAAGTTGTGGAATGACAATCCAAAAGAAACACACAACTCAGAGCGCTATATGAAAAATGACCACAAGATGGTGCTATAATGTATCGCTATGACAGTTCTCTGTGGTAAGATCTCATAAATAAATCATATGTTCAAATAATTCAAAAATAAATAAAATGTTAATTTCAAATTCAAAGACGACATCATGAGCTTTGTAGGGTAAAATATTTTACAACGGTAAGCTTGTGTAAGCCTGTATGATGTGGGAAGAGCACAAGATGTTGCATACCAGCCCATGGAGGTGGAGGAAACCCAGGAGGACTGTTGTATGATTCAATCAATGATATGCCCAGGGGAACTTAAGGGGGGCTCCAGGGGGGGTTCCCACCAATGGATGGATAAGGGGAGCAGTGGCCTACAAAGCGCTGGAAATGTCACAGCGGGCTTGAAGCGACCAATTAGGAACTGCTGGAGAGTTGGATGCCACACCCACTGGACCAAAACAAGGCTTGGATGGCATGCTACCAGGTTACCCTCATATGTGGGGTTTCCTCCACCTCCATGGGCTGGTATGCAATTTCTTATGCTCTTCCCGCATCATACAGGCTTACACAAGCTTACAATTTTAAATGATTTTACCCTACAAGGCTTATGATGCCGTCTTAGAATTCTAATAAACATTTAATTTAATCTTGGATTATTTGAACATATGATTGATTTGTGAGATCTTACCACAGACAACTGTCATATCGATACATTACAGCACCATCTTGTGGTCATTTTCCATATAGCGCTCTGGTTTGTGTTTCTTTTAGATATCTCTACATTGCCCAACTATAAGAGAGAATGATGAATGACTACAATGGGATCATTTGAGAAAAAATATCCATGTGTGGCTGTCTTCCAGCTTGCTATACACATACTGGCTGGGCAGAAATACAAATACTGTGGCAGGTGAACCCATTCATGTTTTTGTATTTTACAAGTGTATTTAGCTGGTTGAGAAAAAAATTAAACTAGTGCGCTCGGTAATTAAATGGAATAGAAATCAACACATCCAATAAAAAATGTTGAAAAAAAAACAAAAAATATACAGGTGAAAAATAAATGTGCAACACCTCAAAAGTAAAGGGTGATGACATGCATTATACTAAAATATAATATAAGGTGAATAATTCCAAAAATAATTAAATGTGACACGTGAATCTTCACTGAAGTGTTCCATATATTATATATATCCTTTCTTAAAGGTCAGCAGGTTCAGACATCCCATGTAGCACAACGTGACCCAAACAATGCAGTGTGATGGCTCCTTACCGACTTTCCAGCGAAAATTAGCATATAAGTCTATATCAAATCACTGGAAAAAGGTCCACGAGCCACAGTGTCGTCCCAACACTCAATGTGACACCACGTGTTAACAAAATAAACGTGCCTCTTACCAAATAACCATAAAGGAAAGCTTGGAATAAAGGGACCACAGTGGGACCGCAGAGATGGATGAAGGTGGGTTAAGCTGTTACTATCCACACAGGCGGCCTCGCAGGGGCTCTCTCATATAAACAGATGCTGCTCCCATACAGTAAACCTCATAGGCGCTGGGTAATAGACTACAGCACTGTGCCATTAACAGCTAAACCCACCTTCATCCATCTCTGCGGTCCCACTGTAGTTCCTTTATGGGAATCATTATTCCAAGCTTTTGTTTATAAATAGATATATACATATATAAAACTCCAAAGTGACTGTGCACTGTGTGCAAAACTGCAAATTAACTATATCAGTCCTTCATGCATATATCGTGACTAATCACAAGTGAGTCAATAATGTTCAATTGACTTAAAAAGTGTTCTTATGCTTGATAGGTGACAATACTTGGTGTAAACTTCTGTGGGATAATCCAAAAAAGTGCTCTTTGTGCTTGAAGAGGTTGTAAACCCATACAACTTTTTTTTTTTTGCAACCTGAAAGAGAAACACATAATGAGCTAGTATGCACAGCATACTAGCCTATTATGAAATACTTACCTTAGAATGAGCCCCGCCGTGCCGCCCGCTTACCTGTATGACGGGCGACATGTCCAGTATCTGATTGGCCGGATGCCGCGGTGACGTCACTCCCACGCACGTGCGTGGGAGCCGACAGTCACAGCACCAGCGGCCGTTCCTTCAGAGCGCATGCGCCAGTGATGTCACTGGCTGCATGTAAGGTAAATATCTCCTAAACGGTACATGTTTTGGAGATGTTTACAGTACCTATAGGTATTCCTTAATATAGGCTTACCTATAGGTAAAAGTGTCAGAGGAGGGTTTACTTCCTCTTTAATAAAGTGACCATGAACAACACTTGATATAAGCTCCAGTGGGATTAGTGCATCTATGTTGCCTCCACCGCAATCACAGCCCACTTACCAGATGACCCCTTGAGTACCAGATGACATACTGAAGTATGTACTGTGACATACTGAAACACTGTTATACAAGCTGTACACTCAATACTTTACATTGTAGCAAAGTGTTATTTCTTCAGTGTTGTCACATAAAAAGATATAATAAAATATTAAAAAAAATGTGAGGGGTGTACTCACTTTTGTGAGATACTTAATATATTAATATACACACACACAGGGCAAAAACAAAAAAACAGAAAATTGAATTGGAATGACGTGTGATGACGAAACCAGGACATGTGTATGTGTATACCTTATACGCATTGGGAAGGACAAAGGACAAAATTGTTCACCAGATCAAGTAGGCTATAGATGACGGTTATGATTGGTGATTTATCCTTGTGGATATGTGAATGCAGCGCTGCTTAAAAATATATCAATATGAATAAATAAAAGTGTTATAATCTAACGATCATATACTCATAATTATCATAAAATTATACAAACATATATTTCTAATAATCAAATAAATAGGATTAAATAAGATTAAATAAATAGGATTAAATAAATGTATTGTGCTTGAAATAAAAGTCCATTAATAAATCCTTCCGGAGTGGTGTGTCCTTCCCCAATATTTATAAAGTGCTTGAGTGCTTGATCTGTGCTTTACATGGGGTTTCCCCCTTCAGATGTCTACTTACCACTAAGTAGATATAAGCAGGCATGAACAATTAGACTTTGCACTCCGCATCTCCAATAAGGCAAGGAAGGAATGTTGCTGGAAGATCAAGGTTCATTCCCCGTGTCCTCAAGGAAAAAGACTATTCATAGTGAAGTTCGTTTAAACATCACATTTATTGGATAAACAACGGGGGTTTATACTCACAAACATCACACAGTAACATGCAGGGAATAAAACAGAACGGCTCGGTGGTGTGCTGATCCCGCAGCATGCAATCCTCCGGCCGGAGATCACGTGGTACTCGCTCTACCTATCGCTAGACGCGTTTCGCTGTGACACACAGCTTCATCTGTAGCTCTTATTTATCCTTGACCACTTACGGACCGCCCACTGTGTATTTACGAAGCTACTTTGATGTTAATTACCGGGGTTATGGCAATGTACATGGTAATCTCTGTACATTGCAAGGATTTTAACAAACATTGTTGCAGATTTCTAACGTTTATTGTTCTGAAGAAATCATTGTTTGTTCTTCTGTGCCTCTGTGATGAGTGGGTCAAATGGGAGTGGTTTCATAATTATCTGTCAGCTGTGGCAGCTGCAGGGCTCTAATGAGGAAATCCGCTGGACCTGCATCCCTTTAGACATGTTCCTATTGGGAGTATCTCACCAAAAATGAAATTTTGTTGCAGGGGATGCCAGAAATCTGACTTGTATCTTATGCATACTTCTGGGAAAATTGGTGAGCCAATCACACAAGCAGGACATTTTTTTTCTGGGGTGTGGTCAGTACACAATCTGTGTACAAAACAGCTTCAGGTAGCCATATTGCATTGCATTTTCAGAAGATTGCAGATTGAAAAGGAAAAGTCATTTTTAATAACATTCAATTACAATATGAATGTGTCACAGTTGTATACGCTATATTGTTTTTTCTTTATTTGCTATTTTATTCCCCCCACGAAAGTGCAGTTACCCTTTAAGGGAGGGCTCCTTTCTCGACCAGCCCTGCCAAAAGGGGGCTACAAGGGCAAGAAAGGAGTTTAAAAAAAAAAATACGTCAAGTTCTTCCACCTCGGATTCGCTCACCCTGGTCTTTATGGACCTTGCTTTGTGCACTGATGCGCAGTCATGTTGGAACAGGAAGGGGCCATCCCCAAACTGTTCCCACAAATTTGGAAGCATGAAATTGTCCAAAATGTCTTGGTATGCTGACGTCTTGAGTTCCATTCACTTGAACTAAAAGACCAAACTTACCCCTAAAAACAACCCCACACCATAATCCCCCCCCCCCCCCTCCACCAAATTATTTAGACCAGTGCACAATCAAGGTCCATAAAGGCATGAATGAGAGAGTTTGGGGTGGAGGAACTTGACTGGCGTACACAGAGTCCTGGTCTCAACCCAAAGGGACACCTTTGGGATGAATTAGAGACTGTAAGGCAGGCCTTCTTGTCCAACATCAGTGCCTGACCTCACAAATGCGCTTCTGGAAGAATGGTCAAACATTCCCATAGACACACTCGGACTACTAAACCTTGTGGACAGTCTTCCCAGAAGAGTTGAAACTGTTATAGCTGCAAAGGGTGGGGCAACTCCATATTGAACCCTACTTACTAAGATTGGGATGACATTAAAGTTCATGTGCGTGTAAAGGATGTGCGTGTAAAGGCAGGCGTCCCAATACTTTGGTGATATAGTGTATGTCAACCATGACTGTCTGACAGGATTGGACTCACCTTAGCAACACTGTTATTCATATAATCTCTACCCTGGTCTTCTATCATTTTCTTTGCAAGGTAGACATGAATACCCTAAGACAGAAGGTAGAGTGTTAGAGTTACAGTACTGTGCAAAAGTTATAGGCAAGTGTGACGAAATGCTGTATTAAGTAAGAACGCTTTAAAAAAATATACAGTATATTTTCAAATTTCTTTTTATCAATTTACAAAATTAAAACGTAAGAGAACAGAAGAAAAATCTAAATCAAATCAATATTTGATGTGACTACCTTTTGGTGTCAAACCAGCATTAACCACTTTACCACCGGAGGATTTTGCTGGCCACTTTTTGCGATTTGGCTCCGTGCGACTTTAACGGACAATTGCGCGGTCGTGCGACGCCGTACCCAAACAAAATTTACGTCTTTTTTTCCCCACAAACAGAGCTTTCTTTTGGTGGAATTTGATCACCTCTGCGATTTTTACTTTTTGCGCTATAAACAAAAAAAGAGCGTAAATTTTGAAAAAAAACAATACTTTTTACATTTTTTTCATATGAAATCCCCCCCCCCCCCCAAAAAATGTAAAAATCAAAATTGTTTTAAATTTTTGGCCAATTTGTTTTCTGCTACCTATGTTTGGTAAAAAAAAAAAAAAATCACAATAAGTGTATTTTGATTGGTTTGCGCAAAAGTTATTGCGTTTACTAACTAAGGGAAAGATTTCTGTCATTTTTGGTGTTTTTTTTTTTTTTTTAACGAGTAATGGCGGCGATATGCGATTTTTTTTGCGGGACTGCGATATTGCGGCGGACAGATCGGACCCTTGACTGACATTTTTGAAACTTTTGGGGGTACCAGTGACATTACTACAGTAATCAGTGCTATACATATGCACTGTTACTGTAAAAATGACACTGGCAGGGAAGGGGTTGACACTGAGGGTGATCAAAGGAGTTAATGTATGCCTAAAAGTGATTGACTGGGGGGGGGGGGGGGGGGGGGGGAGGGCTCTGTGATAGGCACAGAGAGATCGGGGTTTCAGCTTAGCTGAAACTCCTGATCTCTCCCTGCCTGTCTGACAGAAGACTCGCCTGCTTAGTTTACATAAGCAGGCGGGTCTTCTATCAGTTTCTCAGACGACTGCGGGAGGCCAGCGGTAATTGCCGCCGCTCCTCCCATGGCCCACCTTCCGCTGTGTCTAAACACCTCATGCCTCGGCATCGTGCACAAAATCACATAGACCTATGTGATTTTGCGCAGCCAAGCCGCCCTGCCCCAGTAATACTGCCGCAGTAATACTGCAGTTGCTGGTCAGCAAGAGGTTAAAGACCCCCCAGCATTGGTGTCAGTGGATGAAATAAAGACCCCCAGCATTGGTGTCAGTGGACTCATTAAAACCCGCAGCACGGATGACATTGAACGCATTAAAACTCCCAGCATTGATGTCAGTGGACGCATTAAAACCCCCAGCATTGATGTCAGTGGACGCAATAAAAACCCCGAGCATTGATGTCAGTGGACACAATAAAAGCCCCGAGCATTGATGTCAGTGGACGCAATAAAATCCCCCCCATCATTGATGTCAGTGGACGCAAACCCCCCCCATCATTGATGTTAGTGGACGCAATAAAACCCCCCAGCATTGATGTCAGTGGACGCATTAAAACCCCCAGCATTGATGTCAGTGGACGCAATAAAAACCCCGAGCATTGATGTCAGTGGACGCAATAAAAACCCCGAGCATTGATGTCAGTGGACGCAATAAAATCCCCCCCATCATTGATGTCAGTGGACGCAAACCCCCCCCATCATTGATGTTAGTGGACGCAATAAAACCCCCCAGCATTGATGTCAGTGGACACATTAAAGATGCCCAGCATTAATGTCAGTTACAAGAACAATAGAGTTCCCCTTGGGGCGGGACTTTTAAGGCACTATGTAATATCAAGATACACAATTTATTTGAAAATTTTATTGAAAAAAGTATATACAAAACAAGAAAAAATGTTAAAATACTGGCAAGTTAAGCAGACATAACATACAACAGTGAAATGCACCACAAATAGACCGCGGGTAATTGACCCGACGCGTTTCGGAGAGGAACCCCGAACTCCTTCTTCAGGGGTGCCCGCAGGAAGTGGTCTAAAAATAATTAGTATGTAAGTCATATGTCACTAAGACAAAATTAAATATAATATAGTATTTTGACAAAATTTTCAAAGCACTTACATATTCACTGTAGAGAATGAAGAAAACTTGCCCGCCTGTAAAGGCTAAAACCAAGAGGTCAGACTGCCGTAAGGTGCTAACATGGGATGCCGTGTGGAGATGCTCGATGTTGGACCCAAAAGAAACCTTCTCTGTGTGTCACAGGTGGCTGAAAAACTGCTTGCAACCCCAATTCCCCGAAAGGGAAAAGAGGGGGTAGGAATAGCTGGAACCCCCAGAAGACAGTCCTGCTGAGCAAAAGCCAAATGATTAGAAAAGATCCCCAATTTAGCTAAAAAACGCAATAATGGTAGTAATTGCTTTTTTTGGAAAAAATCCCAAAAACCAAAAATTAATAAAAATCAAAAAAATTGTTAAATACGAATTATTATTTTGGTTTATTTATTTGAGGGGAAAAGAGCCATCGTCTGTTGCTTAGATAGTAAGAGACAACATAGATTAATTGTGATTGAAAAAATTGCACTGCGGGATTTTGCAAGTCCCAAAACCTATGATTGAAAATACCAGAGGAGAGATATAATGAGTATCCTCTTGTAAAAAATA
Source organism: Pelophylax lessonae (assembly GCF_965119305.1). Lineage (NCBI taxonomy): Eukaryota > Metazoa > Chordata > Amphibia > Anura > Ranidae > Pelophylax > Pelophylax lessonae. Next base: position 62,900 of record NW_028119769.1, read on the forward strand.
TGAATTCAACAGAAAAGAAAAAGAAAAAAAAAAAAGAACAGAGCTTGCCATCAGCATTGAAGTACATCAGCAGACTGTTTAGCAAAATTTCTCAAAAAATAATAATAATAAATACCTTAGAGTCACTTGTAACGGGCAGACAAATCCAGCTTGGCAAAATAGATGTTATCTCATGCTCGGCAGTGGAACAAATGAGTCCAATGTCGGGCATGTAAGATATATGAGGAGGCTTGTCAATCAGCTGAGACTAGTCTCAGCCGAGAGACAATTGCAAACAGCTGGTTGTCAATGGGGTTCCCCGGGTCACATACGCCGGGCCTGCCCCCTGCCGGAGACATCCGGCGGAAGCTGGGCCGGCCTGTGCGTCCCACCGACACGGTGAAGGACTTCCGCCTGCGTGAGACGCAAGGCGGAGTCCACTGGGCATGCGCCTATAGCTCAAGCAGAGCTAGATGGAATTGGGCTGTTGCCGCTGTTGCGGGCGCCATCTAGTGGCGTCCGCTTACCGTGCCGGGCTATTCCAGAGCCAAGATGGGAAACAAGTGTCTCCCCATCGTGCAGCTTCCATCCATCGAGACCCTTCTCTGATGTCTCGATGGATGGAAGCTGCACGATGGGGAGACACTTGTTTCCCATCTTGGCTCTGGAATAGCCCGGCACGGTAAGCGGACGCCACTAGATGGCGCCCGCAACAGCGGCAACAGCCCAATTCCATCTAGCTCTGCTTGAGCTATAGGCGCATGCCCAGTGGACTCCGCCTTGCGTCTCACGCAGGCGGAAGTCCTTCACCGTGTCGGTGGGACGCACAGGCCGGCCCAGCTTCCGCCGGATGTCTCCGGCAGGGGGCAGGCCCGGCGTATGTGACCCGGGGAACCCCATTGACAACCAGCTGTTTGCAATTGTCTCTCGGCTGAGACTAGTCTCAGCTGATTGACAAGCCTCCTCATATATCTTACATGCCCGACATTGGACTCATTTGTTCCACTGCCGAGCATGAGATAACATCTATTTTGCCAAGCTGGATTTGTCTGCCCGTTACAAGTGACTCTAAGGTATTTATTATTATTATTTTTTGAGAAATTTTACTAAACAGTCTGCTGATGTACTTCAATGCTGATGGCAAGCTCTGTTCTTTTTTTTTTTCTTTTTCTTTTCTGTTGAATTCATATTTTTTACAAGAGGATACTCATTATATCTCTCCTCTGGTATTTTCAATCATAGGTTTTGGGACTTGCAAAATCCCGCAGTGCAATTTTTTCAATCACAATTAATCTATGTTGTCTCTTACTATCTAAGCAACAGACGATGGCTCTTTTCCCCTCAAATAAATAAACCAAAATAATAATTCGTATTTAACAATTTTTTTGATTTTTATTAATTTTTGGTTTTTGGGATTTTTTCCAAAAAAAGCAATTACTACCATTATTGCGTTTTTTAGCTAAATTGGGGATCTTTTCTAATCATTTGGCTTTTGCTCAGCAGGACTGTCTTCTGGGGGTTCCAGCTATTCCTACCCCCTCTTTTCCCTTTCGGGGAATTGGGGTTGCAAGCAGTTTTTCAGCCACCTGTGACACACAGAGAAGGTTTCTTTTGGGTCCAACATCGAGCATCTCCACACGGCATCCCATGTTAGCACCTTACGGCAGTCTGACCTCTTGGTTTTAGCCTTTACAGGCGGGCAAGTTTTCTTCATTCTCTACAGTGAATATGTAAGTGCTTTGAAAATTTTGTCAAAATACTATATTATATTTAATTTTGTCTTAGTGACATATGACTTACATACTAATTATTTTTAGACCACTTCCTGCGGGCACCCCTGAAGAAGGAGTTCGGGGTTCCTCTCCGAAACGCGTCGGGTCAATTACCCGCGGTCTATTTGTGGTGCATTTCACTGTTGTATGTTATGTCTGCTTAACTTGCCAGTATTTTAACATTTTTTCTTGTTTTGTATATACTTTTTTCAATAAAATTTTCAAATAAATTGTGTATCTTGATATTACATAGTGCCTTAAAAGTCCCGCCCCAAGGGGAACTCTATTGTTCTTGTATCTCTATTTGGGATGTGGCACTCAAGGGACCACCCCACATGAATCAAAGTTTCTTTAGCATTAATGTCAGTGGATGCATTTATAGACCCCCAGCATTGATGTTAGTGGACGCATTACATCACCCCCCCATCATTGATGTCAGTGGACGTATTTATAGACCCCCCAGCATTGGTGTCAGTGGACGCAAAAAAGATCCCCACCATTGATCATCAGTGCACACATTAAAACTCCCCGGTATCGGTGCCGGCGGACGCATTAAAAACCTGGTCAAGAAGCCATATAAGGTCATATGTATAGCTTATACCTTTCTGATGTAAGGCTTGAGGAATGCAGGATGACCAAGCCCACCCTTCCCCTTAAAAGGTGAAATCACTGTCCAAACAATGGATAAGCGAGCCCTTTCTCCTCAGGAATGTGAATGTCATATTGTTGCTTACAAGGGTGTTGGCCAGGGGTGTTTTTTTCCATTTACAAGTCTAAATACCACTGCCCAAACTGGTAAGACTTTAGTCTCACCCAGAACAGCCATGAGGCAAGTGTCTGGTCCTGATTACCTGTGCCATGTTGCATAATAGCAAATGGGACTCCATGGAAGGAAACGTCTTTAGTTAAGTATTCTTGTTAGATTTTCTTTATCTGTATCTGTCATTACTTTTAATAAATGTTATACTTTTAAGTATGTGTGTGATCTCTCTTTGCACATATTGAACACAACCCCAAAAACATGACAAAACAAACCCCCAGCATTGATGTCAGTGGACGCATTAAAGACCCCCAGGATTGATGTCAGTGGACATAATGACCCCCCAGCATTAATGTCAGTGGACGCATTAACCACTTAAGCCCCAGCCCTATTTCGGACACTTTTTGTTTTTAAGTTAAAACCAGTATTTTTTCCTAGAAAACTACTTAGAACCCCCAAACATTATGTATATTTTTTTAGCAAAGACTCTGGAGAATAAAATGTCGGTCATTGCAAAACTTTTTGTCAAGCGGTATTGCGCAGCGGTCTTTAAAACGCCATTTTTTTGGAAAAAAATTGAAAAAATCACATTTCACTGCATTTAAAAAATACTAAACAGTAAAGTTAGCCCATTTTTTTTTTTGTATATTGTGAAAGATGATGTCACGCCGAGTAAATAGATACCCAACATGTTACGGTTTAAAATTGCGCCCCCCCGTGGGATGGCGACAAACTACGGTCAATAGAGATCTCAATCTGCGACGCTTTAAATTTATTTAACGGTTACCAGTTTAGAGGTAGAGTGTAGCTCTTTTTTTTAAATTATTGCGCACGCTCCGGCGATCGCGGCAATACCTCACATGTGGGGTTTGAACAGCGATTAAATTGCGTATACGTTTCTTTTTGTGCGCGAGCTAACGGTGACGGGGGCGGCAAATTTATTTATTTTTTTTTTCCTATTTATTTATTTATTTTTTTTTTAAACTTTATTACAGGTTTTTTAAAAAAAAAAAAAAAAAATCTGATCACTTTTATTGCTGTCACAAGCAATGTAAACATCCCTTGTGACAGCAATATGTGCGACAGGTACACTTTATGGAGGGATCGAGGGTCTAAAAGACTCTAGACCCCTCCACTACACTTCCCTGTATGCAAAACGCCAAAAACTGCATTTTTGCATACAGCCGTTTTTTAAATTTGCTGCCTTTTGCAGCACAGTAACCCGGAAGTGACGTCATGGACGCCGCCTCCGGGTAACGTCATTGGAGCCCCGATCGATGCCGTTTCCGGCATTCATCGGGACTCCATCCAGCCGGCGGATGTGCTGGCTGAGTGCTCTGGGCTCCCGGTGGGATGGGAGCCCCGGACAAAGCCACGGAAGGCGGCGGGAGGGGGCGTCCCCTCCCGCCCCCCCCCCCCCCTGGGTAACGATCGAGCGGCTCCCGAGCCGCATCGGTCGTTACCGACGGAAAGCCTACCGTCGGCTTCAAACCACGGTACCGGGATGATGCCTCTAACTAGAGGCATCATCCCGGTATAAACCCGCAAAGTGTACCGACGTATCGGTATGTTACTATGCGGTAAGTGGTTAAAGAACCCTAGCAATGATGTCAGTGGACGCATTAAAGACCCCCAGGATTGATGTCAGTGGACATAATGACCCCCCAGCATTGATGTCAGTGGATGCATTAAAGACCCCCAGGATTGATGTCAGTGGACACATTAAAGACCCCCAGGATTGATGTCAGTGGACATAAAAAAGACCCCCATCATTGATGTCAGTGGACGCATTAAAGAACCCCAGCATTTATGTCAGTGGACATATTAAAACCCCCAGCATTGGATGCATTACAACTCTCCAGCATTGATGTCTATTGATGCATTAACCACTTCTGGACCCGAAGGATTTGCCCCCTTAATAACCAGGCCATATTTTGTGATTCGGCACTGCGTTAATTTAACAAAGAATTGCGCAGTCCTGCGACGCTGTACATGAATAAAAACGATGTCCTTTATTTCCCACAAAAAGAGCGACAATTCTGAAAAAAAAAAAAAAAAACGGAATTTTTGTAAAATCTTACCTGTAAAATTCCTTTCTCTGAGTCCTCCGACAGTCGCCGCCTCTTCATATTCGTCACATATGGGGTATTAGACTTTGCTCCGAAGGAGTAGCTAGGCAACAGAATATGTTAACATTAAAGCTTTTAACATATCCCACCCTCAAGGGGTGGTCCCCTCAGTCAATACCCTCCTACTTCCTGCAACCATATCTCAGTTTTAGTGGAATAGCAGTAGAGTATACAACCAAACCCCAAAAGAGGGGCGGGGGCGGCGACTATAGGAGGACTCAGAGAAAGGAATTTTACAGGTAAGATTTTACAAAAATTCCGTTTTCTCTTACGTCCTCCGACAGTCGCCGCCTCTTCATATTCGTCACATATGGGGACGTCCCAAAGCAGTGCAAACATGAGGGGTGGGAAACGCATCCGCGCCGAAAAGGCAACGCAGTCTCCGCATCAAAGAAAGGAACCTTACCAAAGGAAGGAACCCAGCTGGGCAACAGGAAAAAACAGGTGCTCAACAGGAGCGACAACCCAGGAAAAGACAAATAACCAGGGGATAAAAAACTTATCCCAACAGCCAGTGGTCCCCACAAGGGACCCTAGGGAATCGCCGCACTAAGAACCTTGCGGCCAAAGGAAGCATCCGCAGATGCCTGAACATCTACTTTGTAGAATTTTGTGAAAGTGTGCACGGTCGACCAAGTCGCCGCCTTACACACCTGGGCTACAGAAGCCCCATGACGACAGGCCCAAGACGTACTCAGAGATCTAGTAGAGTGCGCCTTCACAGGCACAGGGGGAACCTTCCCCTGCAAAGCATAGGCCTGTTCAATGGTCTGCCTGATCCATTTTGCGATGGTAGAGGCCGACGCCGCCATGCCCTTCCGAGGACCCTCTGGAAGAACAAACAAGGAATCCGTCTTTCGAAAAGACTCAGTCGATTTAAGGTAAACCCTTATCGCCCGAACAACATCCAGAGAATGTAATCTCACCTCCTTTGGATGTTTAGGCTTCGCGCACAGCGAAGGCAAGACAATATCCTCATTAAGATGGAATTCCGAAACTCGTTTCGGAAGAAAAGAAGGATTAGGTCGCAAGACCACCTTATCCAAATGAACAACCAGATACAGAGACTTGCAGGACAAAGCTGCCAGCTCCGACACTCTGCGAGCCGAAGTGATCGCCACCAAAAAGGCGACCTTTTTGGACAACATAGACAACGAGATCTCCCTGATCTGTTCAAAAGGAGCACGTTGCAACACAGACAGAACGAGATTCAAGTCCCAAGGGGGCAGAGGATCCCTCCTAGGAGGAACCAGATGCCGCACACCCTGAACAAAAGTGCCAACCAAGGAGTTGGAAGCCACGGGACGTTGAAACAGAACGGCCAGCGCAGACACCTGACCCTTTATCGTAGCCAGCGCCAAACGCTGATCGACACCCGTTTGAAGGAAGGACAGCACTCGGGAAACCGAGTACGTGCGGGGAGAAAATCCCCTGGACTCACACCAAGCAAAATAGGCCTTCCAAGTACAGTAATAAACCTTCCCCGAGGAAGACTTCCTCGCGTTGATTATGGTATGAACGACCTCTGGGGAGAGACCCTTCTCCCTCAGGACCTCGGTCTCAACAGCCAGGCCGTCAAAGCCAGCGACTGTAAAGCAGGATGGTATATCGGTCCTTGAGACAGGAGATCGTCTCGAAGAGGCAGACGCCACGGGGCGTCGACCGCCAGATTCACGAGGTCTGCGTACCAGGACCGGCGAGCCAGTCCGGTGCCACAAGAATCACCGTGCTGCGTTCCGAGTGTAACCTGCGAAGGAACCTGGACAGCAACTGAATCGGTGGAAACGCGTATATCAGCCTGTACTGATGCCACGGGGCCACTAACGCGTCCGACGCGTCTGCCCGAGGGTCGCGCGTCCTTGCCACGAACCTTCTCACCTTGTTGTTGAGACGAGACGCGAACAGGTCCACATCTGGAAGACCCCACTTCGCGCACAACATCTGGAAGACAGCCGGGTGGAGAGACCATTCCCCCTGATCCAGGGTCTGGCGACTCAGACAGTCCGCCTGCCAGTTCTCCACCCCCGGAATGTGAACCGCCGTCATCGCCGGGACATGAGCCTCAGCCCAAGACAGAATGTCGGCCACTTCTCGAGCCGCTCGGGCACTCCTGGTGCCCCCTTGGTGGTTGATGTAGGCCACCGCCGTGGCATTGTCCGTCTGCACCCGAACCGGGCAGCCCTGCAGCCGGTCCGTCCAGCGATGAAGACAGAGATTTATCGCACGCAATTCTAGAATGTTGATCGGAAGGGAGGACTCCCCCTCCGACCAAGTCCCCTGGGCGGACAGAACGCCCAGAACACCACCCCAGCCCGACAGGCTGGCATCCGTGGTGATTACCGTCCACGAGATAGGATGAAACGACTTGCCCCCGGACACCATCGGGGACTGGAGCCACCACAGAAGGTCTCTTCTGGTGCAATGACTCAACGAGATTTGAAGATCCAGAGATTGAGGTCGCCCGTCCCACATGGACAGGACCTCCGCTTGGAGACCCCGCGTGTGAAACTGGGCAAAGGGAATCGCCTCGAAGGCCGAGACCATCAATCCCAGACATCTCATGCACGTCCGCAGAGACGAGTGCGGAACGTCCCTGAGGGACCTGACTTCCTCCTGAAGAGTTCTGAGTTTGTCTTCCGGCAGGAAGACCTTCGCCTGCACCGAGTCCAGAATCATTCCCAGGTAGGGAAGACGAACAGACGGACTCAGCGTCGACTTTGGAAAATTTACCGTCCAACCAAACTCCTGCAGAGTTTGCATCGTGACAGACCGGTCCTTCTCCAGACCCTGGCTGGTCGCAGACCGAACCAGAATGTCGTCCAGATACCCCAGGACAGAAATGCCCTGGGCCCTCAATAATGCCAGAACCGGTGCAAGCACCTTGGTGAAGACCCGCGGAGCCGAGGCGAGACCAAAAGGCAACGCCACGAACTGGTAGTGATCCTCCGCAATGGCAAATCGAAGGTACCTCTGGTGACCCTCGAAAATGGGGATGTGAAGATACGCATCCTTCAAATCGATGGAGGCCATGAATTCCCCCGGAACCAGGGCAGCCACCACCGACCGCAGGGATTCCATGCGGAACTTGCGAACCCGCACAGAGCGGTTCAGAGCCTTCAAGTCCAGAATTGGACGAACCTTGCCCTCCTTTCTGGGCACGGTGAACAGATTGGAATAAAACCCCCGAAATCTGTCCCGATGAGGCACCGGAACTACCACTCCCTGAGCCCTCAGGTCCCGCACCGCCAGGTGCAGGTCCCGTAAACGCTCTGGAGACAGTTGAAGATTTGAGGGAAAAAATCTGCTCTCCGGCCGAGAGAGAAACTCGATCTTGTAACCAGATCGAACGATCTCCTGAACCCATCTGTCCCGCACGCGGGCCAACCAGGGCTGAAGAAAACCGAGCAAGCGTCCCCCCACCCCAAAACTGGGTGAGGACGCCCCTTCAGGCCGCACTGTTATGGGCTGCGGATCCGGATTGACCGGACTTCTGTTTACCAGACCAGGGCTTCTTCTGAGAGCCTTGACCTTTGAACGGTTTGCCCTTGTAGTGCAAACGAAAGGCACGAAAGGACCCCTGAGGGGGCCGAAAATTAGCATGCTTCTTCCCAGAAGCCCCCTTAGCCTTGGGGAAATGGGGCAAGAGAGTGCTCTTACCTCCGGTGATCCCCTTAATCAACACATCCAAGGACTCCCCAAAAAGGCGAGACCCATCATAAGGCAGATTGGCTAAGGTCTTACGTGAAGACTGGTCCACCGACCAACATTTCAACCAAACCAGGCGGCGAGACAACACCGCCACGCTGTGCACACGTGCAGCCAACGGAACTAGGTCCAAGTCCGCATCACACAGATACATGACACCCTGGTGGATTTGATCCACCATATCCAGGGTCGCCGGCGAGGCCGAATCGGCCACTAGGACGCGCCTAAGCATCTGCGTCCAACTTGCGATCGCCTGGGCCGCCATGAGAGAAGCAAACAGAGCCTTAAGCATAGAACCCGTAACAGAATAAGTATGACGGGCAAGAGACTCCAATCTCCTATCCGTGGCATCACGGAACACAGGGGAATCCTCTGCAGGAATCGCAGTGGATTTGTTTAAAACCGCAATTGCCTGATCCACTGGGGGGGGCACACACCACCTTTCATCAGTGGAAGGCGAGAAAGGATAACGCAGCTTGAACCTACTTGGTACAGCAAAAGGTTTGCGCAGATTGCGCCATTGTTCCTTAACAGCGCGCTGAAAATCATCATTGCAGGGAAAAACCTGCGGCGTCCTGCGTTTTCTCTGCGTCCCATAAGCCGCCAAGGCAGCGGGGGGACACACTTCATCCTGCAAACGCAGCGTTTGCTTTATGGAAGCAATCAATTCATCCATGATTGCAAGCTCTTCAGGCGAGCCAGGGGGAGAATTATCAACCCCTTCAACTTCAGCCTCCACCTCGGACCCCACTAGATCCAGGGAGGAGCGGGACCCCGATAAGGAGGCCCCCGCCATAACAACCCCATCACCTTCACCCTCAGAATCAGAGGAACGAGCAACTCTGGGTCTTTTAGTAGATTGAGCAGCCACCAGCATCTGCACCTGAGCAGCAAGGCCAGACACAATAGTGGCTAAATCCCCCCCTGGGGGGGAAACAGCGGTCCCCTGGCTTTCCACCAAGGCGGTAGGAAATTTGCCCTCCTGAGAATCCATTGCCCCTATAACAAATGCCGCATAATAAAGGGTTAACTGCCCCTTTAACACGCGCGGCGAGCGCAGCCCACCGCACCACACACAAGCACAATGAGACCCCCACAGGGACAATAAAAATGACACAGGCAATGGATAGGAAGGATATAACCTGAGGAGACCCTCGCCGCTGCTGCTGCCTCGATCGGTGTACCCAGGAGAAGAGGAAGTGATGCTGCCAGGGCGCTCTATGAAAGCCTATGGGAGGCTACAAGAAAATGGCCGCCATGCATGTAGAACATGCGGCCGGAGCGAGTGTAGGCAAAATGGCGCCGTTTGGCGCCGAAACCGCCGCTCCACAGTACAGTAATGCACACATGTCTGTATATAAAAAAACGTGTCAGATCGCCGCAGCGATCGCTGTATAATGCCCAAACATGCCACAAAACATGCCCCACAGCACACAGCTTCTCACACTGACAAGGCTGACACACACAGTGTCACACAGCTCCCCCCCCCCCCCCTTGCAGCCCACAGCATGCAGCCGAGAGATAGGGAGACAAACAGTGTGAATAGAGGCAGGTTACACAGTCCCAGACTGACACCCCCCCAGACAGACAGGTCCCCACATAGATACACTTACCTCACAGTGGCGTGGGGGACCCGCACAGGCGAACAAGCCGCTGCACATGAGGCAGGGAGAGTCGCATACAAGACGCACAGAATGGGGGTTAAGAAACCGCACAGCGTCCAGTGAGGTAGCCACCTCACCAATCATCCCTGCACCGAACAGGGATGGGTCGTTCACTGTGCCAGGAGCGTTACCTGGCTGAACGCTCGATGGCAGGCTGGGAAGCCACTGACCCACGACCTGCGACCAGGGGGATCAGCCCGAGACCCAGCCCGCATGATCCTCTTCATCCGAAGAACTAACTAAAGCTGACAAAAAGAACAGCTAAGTAAAGGTAGAGAGAAAACTCAAACAAAAAATCAAAAAAGAAGAAAGAGTCTGGGGCACAAAGCCCCAGCACAGAGAGAGCCAGCCACTCCTGACAAGCTAGACATTAAAACTGAGATATGGTTGCAGGAAGTAGGAGGGTATTGACTGAGGGGACCACCCCTTGAGGGTGGGATATGTTAAAAGCTTTAATGTTAACATATTCTGTTGCCTAGCTACTCCTTCGGAGCAAAGTCTAATACCCCATATGTGACGAATATGAAGAGGCGGCGACTGTCGGAGGACGTAAGAGAAACAATATTTTTCACATTCTGCTTTATAACATTAGCATTTTTTAACATTTTAGGCCAATTTGTTTTCTACTACATATTTTTGGTAAACAAAAATCACAATAAGCGTATTTTGATTGGTTTGCGCAAAAGTTATCGCGTCTACTAACTATAAGATTTATGTCATTTTTATTTATTTTTTTTACTAGTAATGGTCACGATCTGCGATTTTTAGCAGGACTATGACATTGTGGTGGACAGATCGGACCCCTGACTGACATTTTTGGGGGGACCAGTGACATTACCTCAGTAATCAGTGCCACAAATATGCACTGTTACTGTGCTAATGACACTGGCAGGGAAGAAGTTAACACTGTGGGTGATCAGGGGGTTAAATATGTACCTAGGAATGGGTTTCTAACTGTGGGGGGGGGGGGGGGGGGGTGTGGCTTGTGAAATGATCACAGAGACCTGTGTTCCTATAAAGCAGGATCACAGGGGCTCTATGATCATTCCAGGGAGAAGGAAGGCCGGCTGTGTTTACAACAGCTGACCGTTCTTCTCTCTCAGCGGGGAACAATCGCGGGTGTCAAGACGGCAACCGGAGCCGCTTGTCCTGTGCATCGGCTTTCCCGCTGACGAGCGCTCGCCCTCTAGCTGCCTGCGCCTGAGCGACATATAGCTACGGCGGTTTGCCCAGGAGCGGCTGCCTGCCACAGTATAACTGCGGCAAGCGGACGTAAATTGGTTAAAGACCTCCAGCACTGAGATCAGTGAAGGCAATAAAGACCCCTCCCCCCAGCATTGATGTCAGTGGACGCATTAAAACCCCCCATTATTGATGTCAGTGAACGCAGTAAAGACCCCCAGGATTGATGTCAGTGGACATAATAAAGACCCCCCATCATTGATGTCAGTGGACGCATTAAAGACCCCCCAGCATTGATGTCAGTGGATGCAGTAAAGACCCCCATCATTGATGTCAGTGGATGCAGTAAAGACCCCCATCATTGATGTCAGTGGATGCATTAAGGACCCCCCCAGCATTAATGTCAGTGGACGCATTAAAACTCCCCAGCATTGAGGTCAGTGGACGCATTAAAACCCCCAGCAATGATGTCAGTGGACGCATTAAAACCCCCAGCATTGGTGCCGGTGGACACATTAAAACCCCCAGCATTGGTGCCGGTGGACACATTAAAATGCCCAGGATTGATGTCAATGGATGCATTAAAACCCCCAGCATTGGTGTCTATTGATGTATTAACCACTTCTGGACCGGAAGGATTTGCCCCCTTAATAACCAGGCCATATTTTGTGATTCGGCACTGCATTGATTTAACGAAGAATTGCGCAGTCCTGCGACGCTGTACATAAATAAAAATCATGTCCTTTATTTCCCACAAATAGAGCTTTCTTTTGGTGGTATTTGATCACCTGTGCGATTTTTATTTTTTGCGCTATAAGGCCCCGTTCACACTGGGGCGATCCGACTTCCAGGGGCGACCTCCGAGGTCGCGGTGCAAGCAGCGCGCCGCGACCTCGGAGCGGCCGGCACGGACTTCATAACATTGAAGTCTATGCAGGTCGCTCCGGGTCGCCCCAAAGAAGCTCCGGACCCTTTTTCTAAGTCGGAGCGACTATTAGAAGGGGTCCGCAGCTTCTCTATGGAAGGCGACCTACGGCGACCTGTGAGGCGACCAGGTCGCCTCACAGGTCGCCCCAGTGTGAAGGGGGACTAAAACAAAAAAAAAAGAGCGACAATTCTGAAAAAAAAAAAACACAATATTTTTTACATTCTGCTATATAACATTCCCCAAAAAAAAATTAAAAATCTATTTTTTTTTTTTTACATTTTTGGCCAATTTGTTTTCTGCTACATATTTCTGGTAAACAAAAATCCCAATAAGCGTATTTTGATTGGTTTGCGCAAACGTTATCGCGTCTACTAACTATGGGAAAGATTTATGTCATTTTAATTTTTTTACTAGCAATGGTCGCGATCTGCGATTTTTAGCGGGACTACGACATTGCGGCGGACAGATCGGACCCCTGACTGACATTTTTGACACTTCTGGGGGGGACCAGTGACATTACTACAGTAATCAGTGCTAAAATATGCACTGTTACTGTACTAATGACACTGGCAGGGAAGGGGTTAACACTGAGTGATCAGGGGTTAAATGTGTACCTAGAGGCGTGGCTTGTGAAATGATCACAGAGACCTGTGTTCCTATATAGCAGGATCACAGGGGCGCTATGATCATTCCAGGGAGAAGGAAAGCCGGCTGTGTTTTCAACAGCTGACCGTTCTTCTCTCTCAGCGGGGAACGATCGCGGGTGTCAGGCGGCAATTGGAGCCGCTTGCCCTGTGCATCGGCTTTCCCACTGACAAGCGCTCGCCCCCTAGCTGCCTGCTCGTGAGGCGGGCGGTCATAAAGTGGTTAAAGACCTCCAGCATTGAGTTCAGTGAACGCAATATAGACCCCCCTAAGCATTGATGTCAGTGGATGCAATAAAGACCCCCAGCATTGATGTCAGTGGATGCAATAAAGACCCCCAGCATTGATGTCAGTGGATGCAATATAGACCCCCCTAAGCATTGATGTCAGTGGATGCAATAAAGACCCCCAGCATTGATGTCAGTGGATGCAATAAAGACCCCCCAGCATTGATGTCAGTGAAGGCAATAAAGACCCCCAGCATTGATGTCAGTGAAGGCAATAAAGACCCCCCTAAGCATTGATGTCAGTGGATGCAATAAAGACCCCAGCATTGATGTCAGTGGATGCAATAAAGACCCCCAGCATTGATGTCAGTGGACGCATTAAATAACCCCAGCATTGGTGTCAGTGGACGCATTAAATAACCCCAGCATTGGTGTCAGTGGACGCATTAAATAACCCCAGCATTGGTGTCAGTGAATACATTAATAGCCCCCACCATTGATGTCTGCGGATGCATTAAAGACCTCCAGCATTAATGTCAGTGGATGCATTAGAGACCCTCAAGCATTGGTGTCAGTGGACGCTTTAAAACCCCTCAGCATTGGTGTCAAGGGACTCAGTAAACCCCCCCTCCCCCAGCATTGGCGTCACTGGACGCATTAAAATCCCCCAGTATTGGTGTCAGTGGATGCATTAAAGACCCCCCCAGCATTGATGTCAGTGAACGCATTAAAAAACCCCAGAATTAATGTCAGTGGATGCATTTAAGATCCCCTAGCATTGGTGGCAGAGGCTGCATTATTAACCCCTAGCACAGGTGCCAGTATTATTAAACCCCTCCCCCACATTAACCCCAGCAATGATGTCAGTGGATGCATTAAATCCCCCCCCCCCCCCCCGAGCATTGATGTCAGGGAAGGCATTAAAATTTCCCAGCATTGATGTCTATTGATGCATTAAAGACCCCCCCCCCCAGCACTCATGTGCAGGTGGACGCATTAAAACCCCCAGCATTGGTGTCAGTGGATGCAATAAAGACCCCCAGCATTGATGTCAGTGGACACATTAAAACCTGCAGCATGGATGACAGTGGATGCATTAAAACCCCCCATTATTGATGTCAGTGGACGCATTGAAGACCCCCAGCATTGATATCAGTGGACATAATAAAGACTCCCAGCATTGATGTCAGTGAATGCAAAAAAGACCCCCCCCCAGCATTGATGTCAGTGGACGCATTAAATAACCCCAGCATTGATGTCAGTGAACGCATTAAACCCCCCAGTATTGATGTCAGTGAACGCATTAAACCCCCCAGTATTGATGTCAGTGAACGCATTAAACCCCCCAGTATTGGTGTCAGTGAACGCATTAAAACCCCCAGTATTGATGTCAGTGGACGCATTAAACCCCCCAGTATGTCAGTGGACGCATTAAACCCCCCAGTATTGATGTCAGTGGACACATTAAACCCCCCAGTATTGGTGTCAGTGGACGCATTAAAACCCCGCAGCATTGATGTCAGTGGATGCAATAAAGACCCCCCTCAGCATTGATGTCAGTGGACGCAATAAAGACCCCCAGCATTGATATTAGTGGACATAATAAAGACCCCCCCCCAGCATTGATGTCAGTGGATGTAATAAAGACCCCCAGCATTAATGTCAGTGAAGGCAATAAAGACCCCCAGCATTGATGTCAGTGAAGGCAATAAAGACCCCCAGCATTGATGTCAGTGAAGGCAATAAAGACCCCCAGCATTGATGTCAGTGAAGGCAATAAAGACCCCCCTCAGCATTGATGTCAGTGGATGCAATATAGACCCCCAGCATTGATGTCAGTGAAGGCAATAAAGACCCCCAGCATTGATGTCAGTGGATGCAATAAAGACGCCTAGCATTGATGTCAGTGAAGGCAATAAAGACCCCCCTCAGCATTGATGTCAGTGAAGGAAATAAAGACCCCCCCAGCATTGATGTCAGTGAAGGCAATAAAGACCCCCAGCATTGATGTCAGTGAAGGCAAAAAAGACCCCCAGCATTGATGTCAGTGGATGCAATAAAGACTCCCCTCAGCATTGATGTCAGTGAAGGCAATAAAGACTCCCCTCAGCATTGATGTCAGTGAAGACAATAAAGATCCCCCAGCATTGATGTCAGTGGATGCAATAAAGACCCACCCCCCCCCCCCCCCCCAGCATTGATGTCAGTGAAGGCAATAAAGACCCCCCTTCAGCATTGAGGTCAGTGGATGCAATAAAGACCCCCCTCAGCATTAATATCAGTGGATGCAATAAAGACCCCCAGCATTGATGTCAGTGAAGGCAAAAAAGACCCCTTCAGCATTGATGTCAGTGGATGCAATAAAGACCCCCTTCAGCATTGATGTCAGTGGATGCAATAAAGACCCCCAGCATTGATGTCAGTGAAGGCAATAAACACCCCCTTCAGCATTGATGTCAGTGGATGCAATAAAGACCCCCAGCATTGATGTCAGTGAAGGCAATAAAGACCGCCAGCATTGATGTCAGTGAAGGCAATAAAGACCCCCAGCATTGATGTCAGTGAAGGCAATAAAGACCCCCAGCATTGATGTCAGTGGATGCAATAAAGACCCCCAGCATTGATGTCAGTGGATGCAATAAAGACCCTCAGCATTGATGTCAGTGAAGGCAATAAAGACCCCCCTCAGCATTGATGTCAGTGAAGGCAATAAAGACCCCCACCATTGATGTCAGTGAAGGCAATAAAGACCCCCACCATTGATGTCAGTGAAGACAATAAAGACCCCCAGCATTGATGTCAGTGAAGGCAATAAAGACCCCCAGCATTGATGTCAGTGGATGCAATAAAGACCCCCAGCATTGATGTCAGTGGATGCAATAAAGACCCTCAGCATTGATGTCAGTGAAGGCAATAAAGACCCTCAGCATTGATGTCAGTGAAGGCAATAAAGACCCCCAGCATTGATGTCAGTGGATGCAATAAAGACCCCCAGCATTGAGGTCAGTGAAGGCAATAAAGACTCCCAGCATTGAGGTCAGTGAAGGCAATAAAGACCCCCAGCATTGATGTCAGTGGATGCAATAAAGACCCCCAGCATTGAGGTCAGTGAAGGCAATAAAGACCCCCAGCATTGATGTCAGTGGATGCAATAAAGACCACCAGCATTAAGGTCAGTGAAGGCAATAAAGACCCCCTTCAGCATGGATTACAGTGGATGCATTAAAAAACCCTATAGCATTGACGTCAGTGGACGCATAGAAGACCCCCAGCATTGAAATTAGTGGACATAATAAAGACCCTCCAGCATTGAGGTCAGTGAAGGCAATAAAGACCCCCAGCATTGATGTCAGTGAAGGCAACAAAGACCCCCCTCAGCATTGATGTCAGTGGACGCAATAAAGACCCCCTAGTATTAGTGTCAGTCTATGCAAAAAAGACTCCCAGCATTGATGTCGGTGGATGCATTAAAGACCTCCAAGCATTGGTGTCCCCCACATTAATAACCCCCAGCATTGGTGCAGGTGGACGCATTAAAACCCCCAGCAATGATGTCAGTGGATGCATTAAAGACCCCCCAGCATTGGTGTCAGTGGATGCAATAAAGACCCTCAGCACTGAATTCAGTGGGCACAATAAAACTCGCAGCAATGATGTCGGTGGACGCATTAAACCCCCCAGTATTGGTGTCAGTGAACGCATTAAACCCCCCAGTATTGATGTCAGTGGACGCATTAAAGAGGTTGTAAACCCACCTCACAAACTTGTACCTATAGGTAAGCCTATATTAAGGCTTACCTATAGGTGCTATAAATATCTCCTAAACTTGCACCGATTAGGAGATATTTAGAGTGCCTACTGCCGATGACGTCATCGGCGCAGGCGCTCTGAAGGAACGGCCACCCGTGCCGTTCCTTCAGAGCTCAGTGCCGTGAACGGCGGCTCCCGCGCGCATGCGCGGGAGTGATGTAATCGCGCCTCCGGCCAATCAGATGGCCGGAGGACGCGAACCCGGAAGCAGGACGGCCGGACATGTCGCCGTCATGTCGCTGAGGTGGCGGCACGGCGGGGGCTTCGTTTTAAGGTAAGTACTACATAATGAGCTAGTATGCGATGCATACTAGCTCATTATGCCTTTTTCTTTACAGGGCTTTTTTTTCCTCGTTTTTATTGGGGGGAGTTTACTTCCTCTTTAAAGATCCCCCAGTATTGATGTCAGTGAACGCATTAAACCCCCCAGTATTGGTGTCAGTGAACGCATTAAACCCCCCAGTATTGATGTCAGTGAACGCATTAAACCCCCCAGTATTGATGTCAGTGAACGCATTAAACCCCCCAGTATTGGTGTCAGTGAACGCATTAAACCCCCCAGTATTGATGTCAGTGAACGCATTAAACCCCCCAGTATTGATGTCAGTGAACGCATTAAAGATCCCCCAGTATTGATGTCAGTGAACGCATTAAACCCCCCAGTATTGATGTCAGTGAAAGCATTAAAACCCCCAGTATTGATGTCAGTGGACGCATTAAACCCCCCAGTATTGGTGTCAGTGAACGCATTAAACCCCCCAGTATTGAGGTCAGTGAAAGCATTAAACCCCCCAGTATTGGTGTCAGTGAAAGCATTAAACCCCCCAGTATTGATGTCAGTGGACGCATTAAACCCCCCAGTATTGATGTCAGTGAACGCATTAAACCCCCCAGTATTGATGTCAGTGAACGCATTAAACCCCCCAGTATTGGTGTCAGTGAATGCATTAAACCCCCCAGTATTGATGTCATTGAACGCATTAAAGATCCCCCAGTATTGATGTCAGAGGCTGCATTATTAACCCCTAGCACAGGTGTCAATATAATTAACCCCCTTTCCCACATTGGTGGTCAATGGCATTGAAATGTAACCCATTCCATGACCACCAATGTGGGGGGAGGGGGTTATTAATACTGACAGTACCACAAGTGCAGAAGAGGGGAGGTGGGTTAAAATTAGTGGCGATCGACGGATATCATTTTTTTAATGCCGATACTGATGTTTTGGTGATCGGATATTGGTATTTTTTTATTCTTTTTTTTTTCTGCAGGTACTCCTTGTGGAGGGATATGGGTGTCTAAAAGACCCAACCCCCCCCCCCCCCCCCCCAGCACCGACAAGCATTCAAAACACCAAGTTTGGCTGTTTTGAATGCAGTCAGTTTTTTTTAATTCTGCGTCGAGTACCCAGGGGGATGGAGAGCACAGGGGGAGAGGGGGGGGGACTGGAGAGCACTGTCTGGGGGAACTGGAAATCACTGAGGGGGGAGCCAGGGAGCTGGAGAGCACTGGGGGAGCCAGAAAGCATGGGGGGGGGGGGAAACGATGAAAAGCACTGTGGAGAGCTGAAGAGCACCGGGGGGGGGGGGGGCTAAGAGCACGGGGGGACTAAATGAACTGCGGGGGACTAAGAACACTGGGGGGGGGGTGCGGCTAAAGAACACTGGGGGGGCTAAAAAGCACTGAGGGGGGGCATTATTACATTCAGAGTATAGCACTGGTACAGGTAGGTGTCCTTCCGGGTCCGCAGTTTGCCCTTACTGTCAGTCAGTGGCCAGCAGCAGCCGAGGAGATGACCCAATCAGGCAGCGGGGAGGGCCGGCCGCAGTTTGCCTGGAGACACTGTGACTGGCTAGCAGCAGCAGTAACAGCCGGGAGATTATCAACCAATGAGGCAGCGGAAGCGTCACTGGAGGGCGGGCCGGCCGCATGAACATGATGAGGCGGGGGTGCGGTTACCGAAACGGTTACCGCCCCCTTCCGCGTCATCATCACTATGTTATGTGTGCTATGGGGTATAGGAGAGGGGTGGGTCTGAGGAAGAGGGAGGTTCTAAGGAAAGGGGGGGGGTCAAAAGAAGAGAGGGGGTGAGGAAGAGAGGGGGTGAGGAAGAGAGGGGGTGAGGAAGAGAGGGGGTGAGGAAGAGAGGGGGTTCTCTACTAAGACAGATAAATTATTTTTACTGCACAGCCTGCAAAGGGGAATTAGTGACAAAGGACAATAATGATCCTGAAGACCCCTATATATCTAACATCAGCTCTTTTTATTGGAAATATCACAATGGGGGTACAGGGTCAGAGCCAACAGCCCCCCCCCCTCCCCCACCCAGGCACCATAGCAGCTGCAT
>NW_028119768.1:0-82000 GCF_965119305.1 Pelophylax lessonae
AAATGAAATTGACGTCCTTTTTTCCCCACAAACAGAGCTTTTTTTTGGTGGTATTTGATCACCTGTGCGATTTTTACTTTTTGCGTTATAAACAAAAAAAGAGCAACAATTTTGAAAAAAACAACAATATTTTTCACATTTTGTTATCGGAAATTCCCCCAAAAAAATGTAAAATTCAAAATTTTTTAACATTTTGGCCAATTTGTTTTCTGCTACATATGTTTGGTAAAAAAAATCTCAATAAGCGTATTTTGATTGGTTTGCGCAAAAGTTATTGCGTTTACTAACTAAGGGAAAAATTTCTGTCATTTTTGGTGTTTTCTTTTTAACGAGTAATGGCGGCGATCTGCGATTTTTTTTGCGGGACTGCGACATTGTGGCGGACAGATCGGACCCTTGACTGACATTTTTGATACTTTTGGGGGGTACCAGTGACATTACTACAGTAATCAGTGCTATAAATATGCACTGTTACTGTAAAAATGACACTGGCAGGGAAGGGGTTAACTTTATTGGAGATGCAGGGGTTAAATGTGTCCCTAGGGGTCCGGACTTGTTAGAGAACGAGTGGGGGCGGGAGTGCTCCTCCGGCGGCGCGCACTCGCCCCCTAGAGGCTCACAGGCTAGCGACGTAGTCCTATGTCACTTTGCCTGTATGGGGCTGACCGCCGCAGTAAATAGTCGTGCGGCGGTCGGCAAGCGGTTAAAAAAACTAAACAATAAAATTATGAAAAAATAAATAAAATAATAAAAAAAAACTATTGACACCTTCAACTGTCTTACTGACACCATCCAGTGCTCTATTGGCACCGCCCTCTACCCCCAAAAATATTGTAAAAACAATGATGAATAAATAAATATTATAAAAATAAAACATTTTTATTTTTTTAATTACTGTCTACTGCCCTATTGACACCATCCTCTGGTCCCCAAAAAAACCTTTTTGAAAAAAAAAAAAAAAAAAAAAGATATAATTACATTGAATAAAAAAATGCATTTGTAAAAAAAAAAAAAAAAAAAATTAAATACAGATAAAAAACTACTGACACTGCACACTGCCCTACTGACACCATCCATTGCCACCCTCCCAGAGACACTGTTAAAAAAATGATTTAAAAAATAAAATAATAAAAATAATTAAAATATAAAATTGTGAAACATAATAGAAGGGAAGTCTACAGCATTATTAGTTATTTATTTTCCTTATTTCATTTTCTGACACCATCCACTGCCCATCCCCCATGCATTGTGAAATAAATATCTATAATAGAAATTAAAATGTAAAAATAAAACAAAAATAAAAAAAGTTACTGACACTGCCCAGTGCCTTGCTGACACAATCCATTGTCCTAACCCCTCCTCCCTGAAAAGAATTGTTAAAAAAAAGAGAAAAAAAAATCAACTACTGACTCCACCCACTGTCGTTCAATTCCTGGGTAAGAGCTGTGGTGGACATTCCATCTGTGCCATTGTGCTGTGTGATAAAACTGCACATTTTAGAGTGGCCTTTTATTGTGGGCAGCCTAAGGCACAGCTGTGCAATAATCATGCTGTCCAATCAGCATTTTCATATGTCACACCTGTGAGGGGGAGGGATTATCTCAGCAAAGGAGAAGTGCCCTCCCCCATTCACTCTGCTGTAACTTCCCTTCTCCATGTAGAAAACAGCTGACATGCCCCTCCCCTACCCCGCCCCCTCTGCTGTGAGCTGACTCCTCTGTAGGAAGACCCCTCCCCCACTCCCATTGCTTCAAGCTGACTCCATTGTTTATAGGAGAAGTGTTACCATGGCCCCTCCCCCATCTTCTCTGCTGTAAGCTGAGTCCTCAATGTAAAAACTGCTGACACTCCCCCTTCACTTTCACCCCTCCCCCCAATGTTTTCACCTGAATACGTCCTCTGTGTAGAGAAGTGATGACATGCCTCCTCCTACTGCACCGCCCCCTCCCCCTGCACTTCCCCCTCCCCCTGCACTGCCCCCTCTGCTTTTGAGCTGAATCTTCTGTATGGAGAAATGTTGGCACTCTCCTCCCCCACTCCTCTCCTGTGATTCCTATATGTAGAGGGGAATGTTTTCTTTCATCCCCTCCCCCACTCCCATTGCTTCAAGCTGACTCCACTGTTATGTGGATAAGTGCTGAGCTGACCCCTCCCCCATTATCTCTGGGCTTTACAGAGAGTAAAGAGAAGAGCTGTTGAAGTCATTTGGCCTAAGAAAACAAAATCCCACCAAGGCCACAACAGGGCTGGTTTACAAAAATGAAATAAATATAAAAAAATAACATAAAATAAAATTGTAAAAATAGTAAAGTAAAATAAAAAATATGGACACTGTCCACTTTACCGTCAATACAAATAATTAAGAAAAAAATAATAAAAAAATAAAATTGAAAGAATATATATATATATACACACACATATACCAACACTGTCCATTACCCCAATGAACTGATACACCGCCCCAACCCCTCCCCCAAAAAAGCATTGTGAAAAAATAAATAAACAAATTCCAAAAAAGAAAACAATAAAAAAAATACACAAAACTGTAAAATATGCTGACACTGTCCATTGCTCTACTGAAACTGTCACCTGCCTTACTGACACAGTCCACTACTTCCTTCCAGAAGCACTGAAAAAATAAACTGTCAAAAATCCTAGAAAAAAAAATACTGACATTGTTCATACAAAAAAATCAATGTAAAAAAAAATAATAATAATAAAAATGTAAAAAATAATAAAATTAAAAAAATAAAACTACTGACACTGTCCAATCTCCCAAAATAGACTTGTAAAAGATATTATGAAAAAAGGACTGTGAAAAAAATGTAAAAATACATTTTAAAATAATTAAAAATATAAAATTTTAAAACAAAAAAAATACATTTATAGAGAAAAATAAATTGAAAAAAAAAACAAAAAACAACAACAACAAAAAAAAAACACTGACACAATTAACTGGTTTACTATCACTGCTCCACTGAGACCATCCACTGTGCCCCTCTCAGGCGCACTGCGGGAAAAAAATCATAAAAACAAACAACATATTTTTTATAAAATATAAAAAAAAAAAAATAATAATAACAAAATTTTACTGTCACTGTCCACTGCCCAATTGACACCAACCCCTTCCTGACATTGTAAAAAAAATGTAAAATAAGATTGTAAAAAATTTAAAAAATAAAATAAAAATATAAAACTTTTGAGAAAAGCATTGTTCAACTGACCAATTATTAAAAAAATAAAAAATAAAAAATTGACACTGTCCATTACTCTACTGACTCTGATGATTACCTTACTGGCACCATCCAATGCCCCTAAAAGCATTTTTTAACCACTTTACGTACGCTCACATTGCTGCTGCTGCAGCAATGTGGCTCGTTATCGTCCAGCGACGTAGACCTACGTCGCTGGACTCCTCCCCTTGTGTTCAGTCACAGCGGGAGTCGGGCCAGGGGAGGAGCGGCGGTGATCACCGCCGCTCTTCCCTGATCATCGGGGAATCGAGTGTGGAGATCCGCCCACTTGTGTAAACAAAGCGGGCGGATCTCCTAAGTGACAGGCAGGGTCAGATTGCAGGGTTCAGCATAGCTGAACCTGCGATCTGTGCCTGTGTCACTCAGTCACCTCCCCCCACACACGTTAGTAAGCACCAGGCATACATTAACCCCTCCCTCTCCAATAAAATTAACCCCTTCCCTGCCAGTGTCATTTTTACAGTAACAGTGCATATTTATAGCACTGATTACTGTAGTAATGTCACTGGTACCCCCAGTGCCAAAAATGTCAGTCAAGGGCCCGATCTGTCTGCCGCAATGTCACAGTCCTGCAAAAAAAAAAATCGCAGATCGCGTTTGTTTATAGCGCAAAAAGTAAAAATTGCACAGATGATCAAATACCACCAAAAGAAAGCTCTGTTTGTGGGAAAAAAAGGACCTAAATTTCGTTTGGGTACGGCGTTGCATGACCGCGCAATTGTCAGTTAAAGTTACACAGTGCCGAATCACAAAAAGTGGTTAAAAATGCAACAAATACAAAATGTAACTATAAAATAAATTAGATTGTAAGAAAAAAAAAATTATAGAAAAAATAACATAAAATGAAAGAACAACTAACAATGTCCACTGCCCTAATGACATGATCCACATCCCTAACAAAAAAATGAAATGTAAAAAAAATACATTTGTATTATAAATAAAACAATTAAATAACAATTAAAAAATTACTTACACTGTCCACTGCCCTACTAACATGATCCACTGCCCTTTAAGAAGCACTATAAAAAAAGCATTAAAAAAAATGAATAATAAAATTGAAATTTAAAAGAAAAAATGCATTTGTAGAAAAACTTAAATGAAAAAATTAATTTACTGACACCATTAACTGCTCTACTAACACTGCTAAGTGCCCGGCTAAGGCTATCCAGTGCACCACTCCTAGAGGCACTGTAAAAAGAAAGTATTAAAAAATAAATTAAAAAAAATAAAAATATAATTTTTAAAAATATTAGAAACTAAAAAAATAAAAACAGCAATTCTACTGACACTGTCTACTGCCCTACTGACACCAGTCACTTTCTAAACCTCCAATATCAATGTGAAAATAAATAATAAAAATAAAAGGTAATAATAAAAATTAAAATAGTTAATAATTATAAAAAATCTAAAACTATTGACAAATATATTTTTTTCTACTACTCCATATGCACTGCTCCCCCAAAATGTTTGTGAAAAACTTCAAAGACAGACCGACTGGTCCCAGCACCCAGTCATTGTCATATTGGAGTATGGAACTTTGTAGGAATGGATGCATATAAGTAATTGAGGTAAGCAAGAGCGATAAAATCTAAAAATTTATTACAAAAAATACATATTAAAATTCAACATGATAAGGACATGCGTGATAACAAATACAGTACATATCAAATTGGATGAATAACAAACAGACGCCCGTTCATTCACCGCGTTTCTCAGACTGATTGCACAGAACTTGCTTCATCAGGAATGAGGGCAATATATTCATCTTCCGATACTTTAATAATATAAAGAAACACAACAATAAGTTATGAGGCAGTACATAATGACCAAATAATGGCACTCACATGCCTTATACAATTCCAATTCTTTTTCTTCAAATATTATAACAGCTTATTACCATACTTCACACATATTTTAACAATTTAATCGAACTCCAGTAAAATGGATCACCGGTATAAGTGGATCGTAGTCTTAGCCGTATATCATGGGGGACAGCATCTATCTCCCCAAGAATCAGCCATATAGTGCAGACTGGACCAGCTTGCGTGATGCAGACTTGTCCCACAGCAGGTAGGGGAGTTGGTACTCGAACAACTCTAAGAATTCAAATGTATATAAAATCAATCAAGGGATCAGCCCCAAGATGTCACCCATTTAGTGCCCCATCATGTTATCATTAATCATCTCCAATATATCACACACAGTATACTGTATATGAAAAGGGGAAAAGATATGGCATTCATATATCATAAACCAATTACAACTTCAAAGGTTTCAAAGAAAACTGCTTCCATATAGTCCTAGCCTCTTATGAAAGAGGCAAGACAATAGGGGCAGAAAAAAGTGGGGAACCAGAAAAAGGGAGGGAAAGAGAGCCCCAGCAAACAATTTGTTTCCATTTCCCTGTATTATAAGAGTAAAAGATGAGTCCAAGACTAATCCCCAATTTTCTGTCAGTATACAACGATGGACAAGTAAAAAATCCCCAGGTGCAGAGGCCATTTTCTACCATGTTCCAAAAGGAGCTTATCAAAAATGAAGGATTGCCGCAATACAAGATGGAGAGCGAGGAGGAGCCGCTAACGGCGTCCTCCGTGTGCGCTCCATCTTTAAGCTAGTCCCACTGGAAGTGACGCCTAGCCCGCCCGCGTCACTTCCGGTGCGGGTGCATTACGTCACATCCGGCCGCCGCAAGAGGGGAGATCCCGCCCCTTCTCTCGCGGCCGTCAGTGATTCCGACCAACGATTGGAGGAGGCACAGCCCGCCACTAGAGGGAGCGTTCCTCCGCTTTGCGCCCGAGGCTGCACAGTCGACCCTGTATCCGTCCCATCCCGGCAGCCATCCACTGAATACAAAACAGACAATAGTTAGTTACATCAAAAATATAAATATCATACAGTCAGAAGTGCATTGCTATATCATTGCATCATAGTGGCTACGGCTTATATGAGATATAAATCTGCACATGAACATCATTACATAATGAACAAGACAAAACACATACAAGAAAAGAAAATGAAGTTAAAAGGAGAAAAGAAAGAAAAAAGAGAGAGGAAAAAAAAAAAAAAGAAGAAACAGAAAAAGAGAAAAGAAGAAAATAATGAATTAGAATAAAAATATATAGGGAGACTTTTGTCAAGGGCATCCAATCAGCTAAATGCATATACATGTGGGTTACATGATGGAAAATGTTACAAAAAAGGCGTAAACAATACTGCCGTGTTGAGACCCGGCCATACCGTTGCCTGTAAATTAAAAATCCATTTAGCCTCTTTTTGCAGGATTTTGTTGTCAAAGTCTCCCCCATGGACACTCCTGGGTATGACTTCAAGAACTGAAAAACTGATATAGTCTGGATTAAATCCATGATGTACGCCCACATGTTTGCAAATGGGCGTAAAAATCAACCCCACCTCTAGATAGTATAAATGGTCCTGTATTCGTTTGGCAAATCTCCTTTTCATCTTCCCCACATAAAATGCCCCACAGAGGCAATTAGCAATATAGACTACTCCTTCGGTAGTACAATTTGCAAAGGAGCGGCATTTTAGAATTCCTCCACGGGATAGGGCAAGTATATTGCCCTCTTTAACCCATGGACAGAAATCACAACTGCCGCACCTAAAGGTACCCTTTAAATTATCAAAGCCCTCAATCTGTTCACGAGAAGGATGATAATGGCTATGGACCAGGGAGTCCTTGATTGATCTCGATTTTCTAAATGTAATTTGAGGTTGCGTTTTAACATATTTAGAGATCACTCGGTCATCCCTTAAAAAATGCCAATTATCAGAAAGAACCTTTCTACTGACTTGATGGTGGGCATTGTACCTCGTAATGACTCTCGTGGTACCCTCATGTGGACGTTTTTTGGTCCAAAAATCAGTTGGTCCCTTTCCATCACTTTTGCCCTTGAAAAGGCTCTTTTAAACACCTTGTTGCTGTATCCTCGAGCATGTATGCGAATACGTAGGGCATCTGCCTCTCTTTCAAAGTCTGCCTCTCTAGTGCAGTTACGGCGTAGCCTAATAAATTGGCTATATGCTATACTCTGAACTAGAGGGCGCGGATGTCCGCTATCAAAATGTAAAATTGTATTTCCTGCCGTGCTCTTACGGTACAGCGAGGTATGAATCGAGCCATCCTCATTGAG
This sequence comes from Pelophylax lessonae, assembly GCF_965119305.1. Lineage (NCBI taxonomy): Eukaryota > Metazoa > Chordata > Amphibia > Anura > Ranidae > Pelophylax > Pelophylax lessonae. The sequence continues at coordinate 7,409 of NW_028119768.1, forward strand.
GAATACAGTAAACCCCCGCTCCATCGCGGTTCCGTTTTTGCGGTCCCGGTATATTGCGTTTTTTTTGTAATGTTATTTTACTATATAAATCATTAAAAATGAAATATTTTTGTGTTTTCCATAGCTCTTGCTATGTCTCTCAGTATCTTTTATGTGTTTAAATGAGTTTCTATTGTTTTAAAAGTGTGTTTAAAGACCTTAAAATGCTTTTACACGTACAGTGACAGTAAAAAAAACATGCCTACAATGCATTTTAATAGGGTTTTTCTATTTCGCGGATTTCCACTTCGCGGCTGGGTCCGGAACGTAACCCCCCGCAATGGAGAAGGGTGTATTTGAGTATCCAGGAACGGTATAACCGTATGACTCCACTGCATTGTAAATTTAGGATTATATTTGTTGGTAGTTAGAAAGGCCATAAATTGGTGTAACTCATCTATAGATCCGGTCAAATTAGTAGGACATCGTCGTTATATCAACGCCAAAGGGCAATGTGGCGGAGTAGCGACGATGCCATATCCTCCGCGAAAAGTGAACGCTCCCATCCTCCCAGGTACAGGTTTTCATATGATGGGGCACAAAAGGTCCCCATCGCAACCCCCTGTACCTGGAGGAATGTTTCACCATTGAAGGTGAATAAGTTGGAATGTAAAATATGATGCAAAAGGCCGAGAACAAACTCGGCCTGTGCCCAATGAGAGCGTCCTGTTCACGGAGGTAGGTACCCACCACCTCTAGTCCCAAGAGATGTGGGATGCTTGAGTAGAGGGCCTCAATGTCTATGGCAACTAACAAAGAGTTTTCCGGTACCGTTATTCTGTCTAAAATCTTAAGTAATTCGAGGGTATCCTTGAGATAAGATGGTAATCTCGCAACATGGGGCCTTAATTGGCTATCCACATACTTGCTTGCCATCTCTGTTGCACACCCCACTCCCGACACAATAGGTCATCCTGGAGGTCATTTCAGGTCCTTGTGGACCTTCGGGAGGGAGTAAAACATGGGTAAAATGGGCCATTTGACGAACAGGAACTCATAGAGGTCTTGATCAATAGTGCCCTTTGCTAGTGCCTCTCGTAGGAGATCCCCAAATGCGGCAGTTTTCTCCTGAACTAAGTCAGATGAGACACGTAAGTACCAGTCCTGATTGGATAAGATGGTGAGGCACATATCCTCGTATTGGCTGCGATCCATAACGGCCACATTGCCATCCTTGTCAGAGGGCTTGACGACACTGTGGTTGTTACGGATCAAGCAGTCAAGAGCCCTTTTCTGCTCACTACTTATATTTGGGGCATATGGCATTGTAGTTGGCAGGTTTTCGATATCTTTAATTGATTGTTTCAAAAAAGCCCAGATAGCTGGGCATGTCTGCAACTTTGGAAACCCCTTAGATTTAGCCTTCAATTTAGGGGGACTCGGGGTGGATTTTTCTTCCTCCTCACTGGAAGAGGAGGAATCCATACTATCACCTCCCTGATATTGTTCATTTTCGTCTAATAACTGCATGAGGATTTTCAGCACCTTGAAGTCCTTGTAAGTTTCATCTGACCCTGCTTCCGTGGTGCCTCGTTCTTTATCATATATAAATCTGAAAGTCAGATTCCTTGCAAATAAATGCAAGTCTTTCACGACCTCAAACTTATCTAATTTGTCCAAAGGGCAAAAACTTAATCCTAGTGCTAGTACCTCTTTTTCTACTGGGGATAGCGGATAGGAGGAGAGGTTAACTACAAGTGTGTCTGGTTCTAATTGAGTTTGACCACATGGGAGTCTAACGTCCCCATTCTCTTGTCTCCCAGCACCTGCTGCGTTGCTGACGCAGCCAGCACTGGGGTACATACCAAAGGGGGATTGCTATCAGTCTCTAGTGTTGACATATCCCTATGGGCTTTGGTTACTGCACCTTTACTAGGGTGCAAAGGGCCAGCAGCTGCCCCGAACATAGGTGTTCGGGAAGGCTCCCCATGTTGGCCATGACCAATGTTTACGCCTCTAAAGATATTAGACTGTTTTGATTTTTGGAGTAATTTCATGTGGAGATACAGCACGTTTCCCTGATCGATTAGGGGGGTGCATATTTTCTGTGAAAAACATAATAAATAGTAAAAAATAAGAAAATTGTAAAAAAATTATTAAAAATAAAATAATACCATTTTGACACTGTCCTTTGTTCTACTAAAACTGCCTATTACCCTACTGGTATTATCCACTGGCCTCCCCAAAAGCATTTTTTAAGAATGAAAAGAATAAAAAAATAATTAAATTCTAAAAAAAAAAATGAAACTTTAAAAAATGTTGAAACAATTAAATTTAAGAAAAAAAAAAAATAAAAAATAAAATAAAGAACTACTTTTAATGTCCACTGCCCTAATGACATGATCCATAGCCATGACAAAAAATAAATGAAATGAATTGGGATGTAAAAAAAAAATACATGTGTAAAAAAAAACAAAACAAAAAAAAAAAAAAAGATAATAAAAAACTACTGACACCATTCACTCCTCTACTGATGCTGTTCACTGCCCTACTGACATAATCCACTGCCCCCCAGGAGCACTGTGAAAAAAGTGTTTCAACATAAATTAAATAAAAAATATAATTGTAAAAAAATGAATAAATAAAAACTACTGACACCACTGTTCAGTGCCTACTGAGACCTTCCACTGCCCCCCTCCCAGGGGCACTTTAAAGAACGAAATGACATTATTTTTTGAAAATATATTAAAAAAATAAAACTGTAAAACATATTAGAAGATAAAATAAAAAATATATATACTGACACTGTCCACTGCCCTATGGACAATGCCCCCCCCCCCCCCCATAGCATTGTGAAAGTAATATTAAAAACAAATTGTAATAAAATTATAAAAATGTAAAAGTGTAAATAAATATAAAAATAATATAATAAAAATAAAAAACTACTGATACCATCCACTGCTCTACTGATAATGTCCAATGCCCCCCCCCCGAAAAAAAAAAATGTTAAAGCAAATATATAGTATAAATTATAGAATTGTTAAATAATAAAAACATAAAATAATACAATTCTGACACTGTACACTGCTCTACTGAAACTGTCCACTGCGCCCCCGCCCCCCAAAAAAAACCTTTTTGTTTAAACAATTTAAAAAAAAAATAATATAAAATAAGTTGTAAGAATTAGAAGAACTGCTGACAACTTCTACTGTCTTACCATCGCACATTCTACTCCCCGCCATTCACTCCGCACTGTACATCTTCTATTTACCATTACCACATTCTTCACTATGCAAGTCATCTCCAACTCTATTTAACCACGCCCCCTTTAACCATGCCCCCTTTAAGCCACGCCAAATATTTAGCACACTTTACACCAAGGCCACTTTTTGCAGTTTTATTTTTAATCAACGTCTAGGGCCCAGTTTTAATCTTGCACACAGCCCTCTGATTTCATGATATGCCCTGAGTCAGGGAATAGAACCATGTGCAGAAAACACATCCAGTAAATGCATAGAGATAATCACCTATAATTGGGAATATCCAATCACACTTCTCCTATATAATTCACTAATTATCTAACTATACTAAATAATGACCTGACTGACTGTATTATTCATTACAAATCATTCTCTTTATAAAAGATATTTTCTATCTCTTGTTGAGTCTTTGCTGTACATAGCGATGTCAGTATTTTAGTTTGAGAACCTCCTGAGCCAATCAGCTTCCCCAATAAACACTGGAGGTGGGGAGACTCCGCCCAGAGCTGACATCACACTATTTCTAATCCTCACTTTGCTGAGCACTTCAATGTCACAGCCTGAAGACTAATATGGAGAATGGGAAATGCAGTATATAGGACAGACGTCTGTTCTTTATATAATCAAATCATTCTTCACACCCCTCCCCCACTCCCTCTTCTTCACACCCCTCCCCCACTCCCTCTTCTTCACACCCCTCCCCCGCTCCCTCTTCTTCACACCCCTCCCCCACTCCCTCTTCTTCACACCCCTCCCCACTCCTTCTTCTTCACACCCCTCCCCCGCTCCCTCTTCTTCATACCCCTCCCCCACGCCTCTCCTGTCACCTGATCCCTATATGTAGAGGGGAAGTATAATATCGAGAAATGGGAAATGCAGTATATAGGACAGACGTCTGTTCTTTATATAATCAAATCATTCTTCACACCCCTCCCCCACTCCCTCTTCTTCACACCCCTCCCCCACTCCCTCTTCTTCACACCCCTCCCCCACTCCCTCTCCTGTCACCTGATCCCTATATGTAGAGGGGAAATGCTTTCTTTCTTCCCCTCCCCCACTCCATCGCTTCCACTTCACTCCCCAGTTTAGAAAGAAAGATTGACATGTTCCCCTCCCCCATTCACTCTGCTGTAAGTTTAGTCCTCCATGTGGAAAACAGCTGACATGCCCCTCCCCCTGCCCTGCCCCGTCTGCTGTGAGCTGACTCCTCTGTAGGAAGACCCCTCCCCCACTCCCATTGCTTCAAGCTGACTTCATTGTTTATAGGAGAAGTGTTACCATGGCCCCTCCCCCATCTTCTCTGCTGTAATCTGTGTCCTCAATGTAAAAACTGTAGAGAAATACTGACATGACTCCTCCCCTTACACCTCCCCCTTTGCACTGAGCCAAATCCTCTGTACCCCTCCCCCGCTCCCTCTGCTGTAAACCGATTCCTATATGTAGAGGGGAAATTCTCTCTTTCATACCCCTCCCCCACCAGTGCCATCTTAAGAGCCTTATAGGCCCCCGGGCAATGCAGTGCACTGGGGCCCTGCCTACACAATCACCCACGAGAGAGAGAGAGAGAGAGAGAGAGAGAGAGAGAGAGAGAGAGAATAGTGGATAATGTAGATGTGGCTCATTGATATCCAGAAAAAACAATCCACCAGTGACACAAGAGAACATGCTGGAACTTGTAGTCCTGCAGCCATGGGAAACTGATGTTGAGGGCTATACTGTCCCTATAAATCACATTATCCCTGATATTAAAGTCATTTAACAGTAAATTGTGCCCCTCCCCCGGGATCGGACTAATAGTGGTGGAAGGTCTGTAATGTTTGTGACATACACTGAAATAGTAGTTAGTGTTACACTGCAGCGACCCGGGGAGTTTACAATTGGTGCACACATATAGGGGAGTGGTCTGTGGTGTCACCAGAAGGAAAAAATGTCCCTGTGGTGACGGTATGACTGGGAGGAAATGATACTGCTACAGTATGTTGTTTGTGTCAATCTGAGGAGGACTGATTGGCCTCTATGTCAGTGGGATGAGGGAGGGTAGGTGGACTTTGAAGGGTGCATAGACCTAAAGGGCTCTAGGGGGGCTCTGAAGGAGGAAGGGGGGTGAAAGGTCTCTAAGGGCTCATTCAAACATGCTGCTATCATTGCTGGTGTTTGACAGGTGGTGAGGGGGCATTAAGTTGCAATAAGTTGCTACCAACAAACCGTCGGTGCACAGCACCAATCTCCTGCACTCTGAGTGATGCAATCCTCTGTCCACCTCAGCTACAATCTTGCAGCTGTTGAGAACTTGTGACTCGGCAACACCGGATAGCTTCGGCCTTACAGCCCCTTACGAGACCAGGGTAGTGTGAGACCACTAAAAATGACAAAACAAACACAAGGGCGCGCCAGCATAGTGCATTATCCTATAAAAATGGTTTATTTAAAATAAAGGTATAAAAATACTCACAAATGAGTTCTTGTTAAAAGCTTATGCGTTTCGAGGCTTAGCCTCTTCCTCAGAGGCTCTGAGTAGGAGGCTAAGCCTCAAAATGCATAAGCCTGTACAGGTTCAAGGGATGGTATGGCCTTGGATCTCGATGCTGAAGACTGTGTACCACATTTTAATGTGCTTTTAACAAGAACTTGTTTGTGAGTATTTTTATACCTTTATTTTAAATAAACTATTTTTAGAGGATAATGCACTAGGCCGGTGCACCCTTGTGTTTGTTTTGTCATAAGTTGCTACCATCTGTTTTATCCCTAAAAATGCTGACCTACTGGGCTTCTATAGTGTGCAGTACATGCCATTTCACTTTTGCCATGTGCAGAGCCCTGTCTGGCACCATCTCCTTGTTCAGGTGGGTGGTTTGTGGCACTAAAAATGTAGCTCAACTGCCTATTTTTACCTCCCTCTAACCTGTGTAAATAAGCCCTATGGCCTTGCTTGCACTTCTGCTGGTGGGGGGAGGGTCATAAAATAAGGGGGTTGAGTTGCAGTTTTACAGTCGACACCCCTTTTAGCTTCAAAGGCAGCCATATGGGGTAAGCCCATGATGCAGCTGTGATGTTATGCATCCCAAAATGTTTTGATTGATAGACTGCCCTACAGGTGAGAAATTTGGAAAATAATCCATGACCCTTTTCTAAAAATGTCACATCACACAGTGCTGCAGCACCATGTGATTTGGTGTGTGTAAAAATGTGTCACATCACACAGTGCTGTGGCACCATGTGGTTTGGTGTGTGTGTAAAAATATGTCACATCACACAGTGCTGCGGCACCATGTGGTTTGGTGTGTGTGAAAATGTGTCACATCACACAGTGCTGCGCCACCATGTGGTTTGGTATGTGTAAAAATGTGTCACATCACACAGTGCTGCGGCACCATGTGGTTTGGTGTGTGTAAAGATGTGTCACATCACACAGTGCTGCGGCACCATGTGGTTTGGTATGTGTAAAAATGTGTCACATCACACAGTGCTGCGGCACCATGTGGTTTGGTATGTGTAAAAATGTGTCACATCACACAGTGCTGCGGCACCATGTGGTTTGGCGTGTGTGAAAATATGTCACATCACACAGTGCTGCGGCACCATGTGGTTTGGTGTGTGTAAAAATGTGTCACATCACACAGTGCTGCGGCACCATGTGGTTTGGTGTGTGTGAAAATATGTCACATCACACAGTGCTGCGGCACCATGTGGTTTGGTGTGTGTAAAAATGTGTCACATCACACAGTGCTGCAGCACCATGTGGTTTGGTATGTGTAAAAATGTGTGCATTAGCAGATGTGCTGGGGTGCCCTTAACCCATCAATGGCACTGCTGAACACTTTCTAAAGGACAGGACACTTCTGTGTTTGTCAGGAAAGCCACATTTTAGTGCACAATCCTGACATGTGCAGTGCTTTGGGTTTAGCCGCAGTGCGATTGTATGTGCAATTTACCTGCAGATTTAGGTGAGCTCCCATTGATTTCTCATGGACTGTGCATTTTCTGAACGTCCATCAAAGATGCAGCATGCAAGACCGTGATTTGTTTTCATGAAAACACGCGGTTTGAGAGATGTTAACCACTTTAGGACCGGAAGATTTTCCTGCTTAACGTTCAGGCCACTTTTTGCAACTTGGCACTGCGCGAATTAATTTAACTGACAATTGCGCGGTCATGCAACTCCGTACCCAAACAAAATTTACGTCCTTTTTTCCCACAAACAGAGCTTTCTTTTGGTGGTATTTGATCACCTCTGCACTTTTCATTTTTTGCAATATTAATAAAAAAAGAACAAAAATTTTGCAAAAAAATTGACATTTTCTAATTTGACAGTTAAAAAATATCCAATATATAAAATTTTTGTCATATATTTAGGCCAAAATGTATTTAGCTACATGTCTTTGACAAAAAAAAATTCTAAATGAGTGTATTTTTAACCACTTTAAGACCAGGAGATTTTTCCCCATTCCTGACCAGGCTATATTTTGCGATTCGGCACGGCGTTATTTTAACGGACAATTGCACGGTCGTGCGACGCTGTGCCAAAATTAAATTTATGTCTTTTTTTCCCCACTAATAGAGCTTTCTTTTGGTGGTGTTTGATCACCTGTGCAATTTTGAATTTTTAAGAAAAAGAGCGACAATTTTGAAAAAAAAAAAAAAACTATTGTTTACATTTTGATATATATATAAATAACATTCCCCCCAAAAAATTTACAAATCAAATTTTTTTAACATTTTAGGCCAATTTGTTTTCTGCTACATATTTTTGGTACAAAAAATCACAATAATCGTATTTTGATTGGTTTGCGCAAAAGTTATCGTGTTTACTAACTACGGGAAAGATTTGTCATTTTTATTGTTTATTTTTTTTACTAGTAATGGCGGCAATCTGCAATTTTTTTTGCGGGACTGCAACATTGCGGCGGACAGATCGGACCCCTGACTGACATTTTGACACTTTTAGGGGGACCAGTGACATTACTACAGTAATCAGTGCTATAAATATGCACTGTTACTGTAATAATGACACTGGCAGGGAAGGGCTTAACACTGTTGGTGATCAAGGGGTTAAATGTATGCCTCATGCTTACTGACATGTGTGGGGGGAGGGGGTTGTGTGACAGAGACACAGATCACAGGTTCAGCTATGCTGAATCCTGTAATATGTCCCTGTCTGTCACATAGGAGATCCTCACTCGATCCCCGACAATCGGGGAAGAGCGGCGGTGATCACCGCCTCTCCTCCCCTGGCCCGACTCCCGCTGTGTCTGAATACAGCGGGAGCGAGCCTCCGGCGGTGCGCGCACGCCGCTGAGAGGAGGGCGGGATCCATCGATGTAGGTCTACGTCGCTGGACCCAGGAGAGCCAATTTGCCGCAGTAGGCTCAATGTGAGCAGACGGCAAGTAGTTGGTTAATAGAAGCGCACCTACAATTGTGGGTAAACTGCACATACAATCATCCTGCGGCCATCCTGTCGCTCCCCTATGTGAACCCACTATTAGGGATCAGAAAATAGTGAATTAATGAGGAGGTTGGGGTGGTATGTGCTCATAGCTCCCAACGGTCCCTTATTTCTTGGGACTGTCCCTGATTTGGAACAAAGTCCCTCTGTCCCTCTTTCCTCCACATTTGTCCCTCATTTTGATCTGATCTATATAGTTGTATATAAAATGCACCATTTATCTTTCAAAAAGTGTTTCCCAGTTCTAAACCTTTCATCCAATTTCTAAACTCCAAAAGCCAGTATAAAGGAATAGTAGTGGTAAAAAAGCACTTGTGGGTTTACCCAATGATTTTTTTTGTACAATTCTCTTTTAAGGGGGCGTGGCAGGGGTGTGTCCTATGCCTACATATTTTTGATAATAGGTCCCTCATTCTCATCCCTGAAAGTCGGGAGGTATGTGTGCCTGAGAAGAGCAAAGTAATGGGGTGTAGAGGAAATTTGAATGTTCTAGGTTGTGTGGGGACAGGACAGAAGAGCTAAAAGCAAACTGGGATGGAAAGGGTGCAAAATCAGTGTGTGGAATGGTGTGCTAAGAGCAGAGGCTGCAGGACAAGTGTTGTAGATATTTATAGACAGAACAGATAAGAGAAGGAGAAGGGGAAAAAATCAACAGGGCAGAGAAGTAAGAAGGATCCAGTGGCGGCCCCCCCTATCCATGCATCCGGCCCCCTAATCTTCATGCGGGGCGCCGGACGCATGGAGTTCAATGGGTCTTTTTTGGTGGCATCTCTGCATTGAAAGGGGGCATGGTGGCATCTCTGCATTGAAAAGGGGCATGATGGCATCTCTGCATTGAAAGGGGGCATGGTGGCATCTCTGCATTGAAAGGGGGCACGATGGCATCTCTGCATTGAAAGGGGGCATGCTGGCATCTCTGCATTGAAAGGGGGCATGATGGCATCTCTGCATTGAAAGGGGGCATGATGGCATCTCTGCATTGAAAGGGGGCATGCTGGCATCTCTGCATTGAAAGGGGGCACGCTGGCATCTCTGCATTGGAAGGGGGCACGCTGGTCACTGCATTGAAAGGGGGCACGCTGGTCACTGCAGTGAAAGGAGGCACGCTGGTCTCTGTGCATTGAAAGGGGGCACGCTGGTCTCTGTGCATTCAAAGGGGGCACGCTGGTCTCTGTGCATTCAAAGGGGGCACACTGGTCTCTGTGCATTGAATGGGGGCACACTATACCTTAATTACTGAAGGCCCCTTTCACACTTTTGTGACCTCAAAGTCACGCAATTTTTTACAGCGTTTTTTGCCGCAAAGCAATGCCTATTACATTTTTCTGTTTGAGCCTCCCCCCCCCCCCCCCCAATTTTTGAGCACCAGCTGCCACTGGGAGGATTGGTGCTGACTTACTGTGTGATTGTGCAGGAAAGGTAGAGAGAGGTGTAGGGGGGCGGAGCGGAGATGGAACGGACAACTGAGTGTAAGGCCCCTTTCACACATGGGAGTCCATCGACGGACTCCATTTCTCTCAGCGGGGGATCGATCTGCCGATCCCCCGCTGAGCAGGCGGATGGCAGCTGTGTCTCCGCGCTGTGTGTGGACACAGAGCTGTCATGTCCCCACTGTTCTCTATGGGGGAATTGGATAGGAACGGACTGTCTGTCTGTTCTCATCTGAGCTCATCTGATCCGATCTGCTGGACAGATGGAAAATCTGAAGGATTGGATGTCAGCGGACATGTCTCCGCTGACATCCGATTGCTTATAGAGATGCATGGGGCATCCGTTCAGATCCGCCAAAAAAAAACGGACAGGCAGACCTGAACTAGAGTGAAAGGGGCCTTAGTGAGGTGTCCTGGGAAGGAGAGCAAGGTGAGGGGGCGGGAGTGTGGGAGGGGAGTTTGATTAGTAGCTGCAGTAAAAAGATAAGGCAGATTTCGGATGAACGGAGGAGTCAGGGAATCAGTAGATAGGACACTGTGGCTTACATTCACTGCATGTCAGTGAGGCAGGAGCAGCAACCGAAGCTCCCAGTGCGCCCCCCCCTCACCCCAGATTAAGACACCGCCCAGGGCAAGAGACCCTCCTGCCCACCCCTTGTACCGGTGTTCTAAAATTTCATCAGACCCATGAAAATTGCGGACCCTCGTCACTTCCGGTGATGCTACGTCAGAACCCAGCTGGTGCGACATCTGGTGCGAGCCCCGGTGCGCATGCGCACAAGACATTTTCGAGGTCAGATGAAATGATAAGACCTAGCGAACAGCTGACTGAGAGGAGGCGGGGCTGAGTTGGGACGGAGTTGCCGCCGCGTCATCGAGTTCTTACAGGGAAGCGGTATGGAACTGTAGAGCTGACTTAGAGGGGGCGGGACGTGGTGCGTAATGAATGCATTAAAAAAAGGTTCCTTCTGTTCTAAGTATGCTAAATAATTATAATAAAAAGTAAGAAATTAAGAAATACTAAATATAACGAAATACTGAAGATAAATATTAAAGAACAATTATATATATATATATATATATATATATATATAAATGGAAGAATTTAAAAAAAAAAAAAAAATATATATATATATATATATATACTAAAGATAAATATTAAAAAACAAATATGAAATATCAGTATAAAAAAAATTATATATACATATATATATATATATATATATATATATATATATATATATATATATATATTTTTTTTTTTAATTCTTCAATTTTATATATATATATATATATTATTTGAGATACTAAATATAACGAAATACTGACGCTAAATATTAAAAACCAAATATGAAATATTAGTATTAAAAAACAATTATTTATATATATATATATATATATATATATATATATATATATATATTTTTTTTTTTTTTTTAATTCTTCCATTTATATATATGTATATATACAGTGCCTTGCGAAAGTATTCGGCCCCCTTGAACTTTGCGACCTTTTGCCACATTTCAGGCTTCAAACATAAAGATATAAAACTGTAATTTTTTGTGAAGAATCAACAAAAAGTGGGACACAATCATGAAGTGGAAGGAAATTTATTGGATATTTCAAACTTTGTTAACAAATAAAAAACTGAAAAATTGGGCGTGCAAAATTATTCAGCCCCTTTACTCTCAGTGCAGCAAACTCTCTCCAGAAGTTCAGTGAGGATCTCTGAATGATCCAATGTTGACCTAAATGACATGATGATAAATAGAATCCACCTGTGTGTAATCGAGTCTCTGTATAAATGCACCTGCACTGTGATAGTCTCAGAGGTCCGTTTAAAGCGCAGAGAGCATCATGAAGAACAAGGAACACACCAGGCAGGTCCAAGATACTGTTGTGGAGAAGTTTAAAGCCGGATTTGGATACAAAAAGATTTCCCAAGCTTTAAACATCCCAAGGAGCACTGTGCAAGCGATAATATTGAAAAGGAAGGAGTATCAGACCACTGCAAATCTACGAAGACCTGGCAGTCCCTCTAAACTTTCAGCTCATACAAGGAGAAGACTGATCAGAGATGCAGCCAAGAGGCCCATGATCACTCTGGATGAACTGCAGAGATCTACAGCTGAGGTGGGAGACTCTGTCTATAGGACAACAATCAGTCGTATACTGCACAAATCTGGCCTTTATGGAAGAGTGGCAAGAAGAAAGCCATTTCTTAAAGATATCCATAAAAAGTGTCGTTTAAAGTTTGCCACAAGCCACCTGGGAGACACACCAAACCTGTGGAAGAAGGTGCTCTGGTCAGATGAAACCAAAATCAAACTTTTTGGCAACAATGCAAAACGTTATGTTTGGCGTAAAAGCAACACAGCTCATCACCCTGAACACACCATCCCCACTGTCAAACATGGTGGTGGCAGCATCATGGTTTGGGCCTGCTTCTCTTCGCAGGGACAGGGAAGATGGTTAAAATTGATGGGAAGATGGATGGAGCCAAATACAGGACCATTCTGGAAGAAAACCTGATGGAGTCTGCAAAAGACCTGAGACTGGGATGGAGATTTGTCTTCCAACAAGACAATGATCCAAAACATAAAGCAAAATCTACAATGGAATGGTTCACAAATAAACATATCCAGGTGTTAGAATGGCCAAGTCAAAGTCCAGACATGAATCCAATCGAGAATCTGTGGAAAGAACTGAAAACTGCTGTTCACAAACGCTCTCCATCCAACCTCACTGAGCTCGAGCTGTTTTGCAAGGAGGAATGGGCAAAAATTCCAGTCTCTCGATGTGCAAAACTGATAGAGACATACCCCAAGCGACTTACAGCTGTAATCGCAGCAAAATGTGGTGCTACAAAGTATTAACTTAAGGGGGCTGAATAATTTTGCACGCCCAATTTTTCAGTTTTTTATTTGTTAACAAAGTTTGAAATATCCAATAAATTTCGTTCCACTTCATGATTGTGTCTCACTTGTTGTTGATTCTTCACAAAAAAATTACAAAAAATTACAGTTTTATATCTTTATGTTTGAAGCCTGAAATGTGGCAAAAGGTCGCAAAGTTCAAGGGGGCCGAATACTTTCGCAAGGCACTGTATATATATATATATATATATATATATATATAAAAAAATTATATATATATATATATATATATATATATATATATATATATATATATATATATATATATATATATAATTTGATCAGGAGAACAGCCCTCCATTGATTTAACTGAGTGAGTGCCGGTTCACATTTCTGCGATGCGGGAACGCTGCGAATATACAGCCTGTTCCTGCATCGCATCCGCACCCCTGGCAGTTCACACTGCCATATTTGATACGCTGGGGGTGTCAATTAAAAGTTAATGACACCCCCAGATCAGATGGCATATCGCAGTGGGATCTGCAAGTTCGCACAGAATCGGATCGCACTAGTGTGAACCACCATGCCTTCCGATTCTGCTGCGGACCAAAAAAAGGGTCCTGTGTTTGTTGAGTGCGATTGCGGTGGGAATTCAGCCATACAAACTGTATGGCTGAATTCGCACTGCACAGAGATCGCATGTCATTTTAGGAGCAGTGCGCTCCAAATTACATGCGATCTCTGTGATCGCAGAAATGTGAACCGGCACTGAGAGGAGTGGCAGCTCTCTCGTGACGTGTCTGCATGATGGGGGACACAGGTTACATGAGTGACGGGGGACACGTTACATGAATGACGGGGGACACAGACTACATTATGGCAGGGACAAGGGACACAGGCTGCGTGATGGGGGAGGGGAAACAGGCTGAATGATGAATGCAGCACAGGTGGGCATGAATGAGGGACTGGTGGGCGTGAATGAGGCACCGGTGGGCGTGAATGAGGCAGAGATGGTGCTGATCAGTGTGTACAGGGTGCGAGGAGAGAGCTGAACCGGACATGCAGTGCTTTGTTGACAAATGATTGCTCCGTCATTGGATGAAGCGATCATATGGTAAAGGGCCCCTGTCATTGGCCCTTTACCAGAATCTGCAGGAAGTGCAATTCTGTGAAGACGTCCCTGTATGCCCTCCCAGAATAAGCTGACCGCGCTGTAGCCGTCATTGGGCTATGTCCTGTTTGGCAAGTAGTTAATCCCTATAGTCTTAGCTATCCGATAGTACCCTTGAACTGGGGCTTTGCATTACCTATATTCCGCAGTATTTGGCCAAAGACTATCACCATACCAGTCCCTGTAAAAATTAGGCATTGCCCCCAAAAGATTTGTGTGGCTACTGGAGGTCCTCTAGTATAAGTTTGCCAAGTATGGTGCCCTGAACCCCCCTGGTTTGGGCCCTACATTTATAGAAGCTTGGTCTGCTATGTTAATCTATGGCAGGGTCGTAGTCTGGAAATTTGAGGGGCTACAGCTTGGACACCAAATGAGTCCGGGGAGCCCATATTTGGCATAGAGGTAGGGGAGGCCTTCCTTTACCACCCAAAACATTTTGGGGTTGGAAGCCAAAAATGTCCTGGTCAACTTTTTCTAGGGCCCCTTGAGAAAATGTGGCCCCCGGGCCGTATGGCGCAGCAGGGAGCGCTAGATACCCCAGAATACCTTGACTCTTAGCTACTCAACTATACCTGCAGAGCGGGGATCCATAGTTCCCATGTTCTGTGGTGGTCAGCTAAAATCTACCCCAATGCAGGTCCCTGTGAAAATTAGGCATTGGCTCCAAACAAATGTATGTGGCCCCTGGGGATCATATAGTGACCCTGTGCCAAACTTGTTGCCCCTGGGTACCGTGGTTTGGCTACGTCAGGGCCCTACATTTAGAGTAGCCTGGCCCGCTATGTTAATCTATGGTGCAGTCGCAATTGGGAATTTGAGGGGCCACAGATCAGGCCCCTGAATGAGTCCAGGGGCCCAAATTTGGCACAGAGATAGGGAACGTCTTCCTTTACCACCCTACAATTTTGGGATCGCTAGCCTGAAATTTTATGGTCAAGTTTTTAAGGGGCCCCTCGGAGTGTGTGGCCCTCGGGCACTACTGCACAACAAGGATTGGTAAGTACTGCAGGAATCTCTGGTCTCTTAGCTATTTAACAGTATTTGCAGAGCGGGGCTCCGCAGTTCCTGTGTCCTGCGGTGGTAGGGAAAATTACACCCCCATACAGGTCCCCATGAAAATGAAGCATTGGCCCCAAAAACGTTCTGTGGCCATTGGGGGACCTCTAGTAACCCTGTAGTAAGTTTGGTGCCCCTGGGCCGCATCATTCCAAAACCGCGGGGCCCTACATTTAGGCTAGCTTGGTCTATCTATGTTAATATATGGCGCAGTAGGGAATTTTCAGTGGACAGGAGCTAGCACACGCAGCAAGTAAGAAAGGGAGTGCCAAGTTAGACCCTGAAGAGTAACCTAAAACAGAGTTCACTTTCTTTATCTTCACTACAGTGGCAAGGTGAAGCAGCGGCCTTGCCGCACACACTACAGTTAGTTGTCCTCAGGATTGTACATAGTTTCTACGTTGTCCTCAGGATTGTACATAGTTTACTTTAAGTTAGAGTATCCCACTCATCCCTTCTCCAATCCCAGTTCCAAATATAACACAAAAAAAAGCAAATCCCCTGGACTGTTCACTGACTGAGCCAAGGACCTAAAGTGATACTGTTGCTATGGGTAACCCAGGGGAATCCAATCTCATCAGCTCCCTAAGGGCAGTGCTACACTTAATTGTTTCAGGGACCTGCATAGGGGTAGATTTGTCTAACCACTATCAGTGGCGACTGGTGCTCAAAAATATTTTTTTTTTTTTGGGGGGGGGGGGGGCGCAAACAGAAAAATGTAATAGGCATTGCTTTGTGGCAAAAAATGCTGTAAAAAAATTGTGTGACTTTGAGGTCACAAAAGTGTGAAAGGGGCTGTAACAGACCCTTACCTTTGACAGAGAATATTTGTGCTTACCTGGTTCATGTATGTGAAGGATTTCCCAGCAACCATTTACACTCCCTGCTATCATATATCTCTTTGCACTGTGAGCCCCAGGAAGTGACTCCTTATATGGACATTCCATGAAGTCAAGGTATGGCCAGCCTAGAGACGGAATGTCTGCTAATTAACAATGTGCTTTTGTCTACATTATGTTGATTTGGGCTGAGGCAGCTTTTGTTAAGTGTGGTAATGACCTTACCTATTTGTCTGGGTGGATGTCGGGCCATTGTTTAAATAGTGTCTGATATACTCCCCAGGTGTATAAAAGCCTATATTCTTGTTTCAATAAAGGGTTGTTTTTCTTGACCCTTCAAAACATAGCTTTGTCTCGTTCCTGGAGGGGGATTTTACTGCATTATTACCCGGTCGTTCAACAGCTGAACCTGACTCTCCTCTTGGATCTTATGGTTGGGATTCTACTACTCCATTACTACACAGGGACTTGTCAGGAAAAAGGCCGTCCCCAACGGCTGATACCCTCTCACCACCTGGGTAGCCGTTACATTGGTTGGCAGCGGTGGGATGGTCCTTTCATCCAAAACGCAAGCACTGAATGGAGTCTCGGTACGCTAGACTGAAGAGACCCACACTGAAGGATTTATTGGAGAATCGTGGAAGGAGTGCCAGTAACAGACCGTGGAGAGAGCTGATAGCTGACCTGCTGGAACTGGACGAAATGGATAGATCCATGGAAGCAACCGAGCCCCTTGCGCCTGTCAGCGAGGAGGAGGAGGTTACAAACATTGTACAGAGGAGATTCGCCATGTACCCAGCAACATCAGTAGAACTGATGGAGCATTTGTTCCTTGAAGTAAGAGCAGCGATTCGAGAGAAAAGGGGACACAAAATTGAACTAGCAAGGGCAAGACAACCTGTCCCACAGACAGTTCATACTCCCCCTCCAACTAACGCAGCAAAGAAGATACACTTTGCTGCATTTAAAGCATTTGTGGAGAATGAAGAGGAAATTGATGGGTATTTGGCAGATTTTGAGCGACAATGCTCCCTACATCAAGTACCCCCAGAGCAATGGGTCACTATTTTGTCCGGGAAACTGTCGGGCAAAGCGAGCGAGGCCTTTCGGGCGCTCACCCCAGAGGACATATTACAATACCAGCGGGTCAAAGAGGCGCTGCTAACCCGATATGCCGTAACCCCAGAAACCTACCGCCGTCGCTTCCGGGAGTCCAGAAAACAGGCTGTGGACTCCCACATGGAATGGGCTAACAGGATACAAAGGGTGGCATCACACTGGGTACGAGGGTGAAACGCAAACACTGGGGAGGAAGTGCTGCAGTTATTTCTACTAGAACATTTTTTCCAAGATTTATCCGCCGACATGCAGGACTGGGTAAGAGCCCGGAGCCCCAACAACCTCAATGAGGCGGCCTGGCTGGCAGATGAATACGCCAAGACTAGGAAGGTGAGCCAAGGTACCACACAACCAGCTAACAAGGTAGAGCCTCGTACCCCAGCCATCACCCCTCTCTGCGAGTTCCGTGCCCCCGTACCTCCAGGGCCATCTCGCCCTCAGGGGTCGAACAACTACCCTCGGGACTTGTCAAGAACGACTTGCCATCAGTGCAGCAACCATGGACATATTGCCCATTACTGCCCTTTGGGATCGGTCGCTAACAATTGGAGGCGCACCTCACCCAACCCAGAGAACAACACACCACGTACCTCTGCTGCCCACTGCCTGGAGGCCGAGATGGGCCCAGAGGAATGCCTGGGCATCTTATATGAGGCAGACCCATCCAAGCGGCATCCACACATAACCGTCAGCATCATCGTCAGGAGGTACGAGTAAATGGGCAGGTAGCTCAAGGCTTGAGAGACACCGGAGCTACCATCACACTGATGCACAAACGACATTTGGTGAAACCGGAGTACCGGTCCAATCGCACAGTTGCTGTACGTGTGGCGGGAGGGGCTGTGTTTCATTTACCCACGGCCCCGGTACATTTGGACTGGGGGGTCGGGTCGGGAAAGACCACGGTGGGCATCATGGACAACTTACCTGCTGAAGTAGTATTGGGCAACGATATTGGCCCCCTGGCTTCAGCCTACTTGCCCATCACTGCTGCTGCTTGCCCCGTGACCACCCGTGCCCAGAGCCGTATCGCAGACGATCCTACAACAGGACGGGAGACCCAGGTAAGCCAAGAAACAACCCTTAGACCCCCTACATTAGAGGGACCTTTAGCTTGGGACACTGCAGAGGAGTTTGGGAGGGAAACCAGAGAAGACCCAACCCTCCAAAAATACCGTGAACTAGCTGACAGTGGGAGGCATGAGCGGGAATGCTTTGTATGGGATAACGAATGATTGTATAGATTGAACGAAGGTAGGAAGAGAGGCTGTGTCCCTGCGCAGAAGCGCCAATTAGTGGTACCCAGAAAATACCGGTTGGAACGTCTCCGAATTGGCTATGATATTCCCTTCGCAGGACATTTGGGGGGTAACCGCACTACCTACAGGATCACCCAGACCTTTTTTCTCGAAGGATGTGCGGCGCTACTGCAGTACATACAACGTTTGCCAACGAGTAGGGAAGAGAGGGGATCATCCTAAGGCGCGACTGTCACCGATGCCCATAATCGAGGAACCATTTAGCAGGGTGGCAGTCAACCTGGTAGGACCCCTATCTAACCCCAGTCCCTCCGGTAAGAAATATATTCTTACCGTAGTGAACTACGCTACCCGGAAGCCGTCGCTCTGACGAATATCCAGGCTGACACTGTCACCCAACAGTTATGGAAGGTCTGCGGTATTAAGACCCTCCTCAGCTCACCATATCACCCTCAGACTAACGGTCTCTGTGAACGCTTTAATGGTAACCTGAAGCAATTACTGCGGACCTTTGCAGCGGAATACAGAGACTGGGGGCGATTCTTGCCGCACCTCTTGTTTGCATATCGGGAGGTACCACAGGAATCCACTGGGTTCTCTCAGTTCTAACTGCTCTACGGAAGGAGAGTTCAAGGACCTCTCAACCTCATCCGGGAGCACTGGGAAGGAGAGATGGAACACGAGGGGATCCCCATTGTGCCATATGTTCTGGAGATGCGGGACCGCATGGCGCATTTTGCTTGGATGACAGGGGACCATCTCCATGCGGCCCAGAACCGACAGAAACGTTGGTACGATAGGGGCGCCCGGCAAAGAACATTCCAGGTAGGACAGAAGGTTCTGGTGCTTAGACCCGCTAAAGGGAATAAACTCAAGACCTCCTGGCAGGGCCCTTACAAGGTAGTAGCGCAAGTCTGCAACACTACTTATGTGATTGCCAGCAGCAAGGATGAAAGGGTTTAGAAATCCTTTCACGTTAATTTGTTAAAAGAATATCAAGAGAGGCCAGAGGATATTGCAGCTATATGTATCCCTGCGACTGAGGATCCCGAAAGCCTACCCATCCCAGATCTTTTAGCACGCACCGAACCCAATAGCTTGCCCAGTACGGTGCAACTAGGGGAGCGCTTAAACCCAGCAGAAAAGGGTCAGCTCAGTCAGTTATTAACGAAGAAGGGATTAACGTTTTCCCAGGAGCACCCCGCTAGTGACCCACTACGCAGAAACCCCAGGACAAAACCCCCTTAGACAGACCCCATACAGGATCCCTGAGGCAATGCAGGAGGAAATGAGAAAGGAAATACAAGAGATGTTGAGACTAGGAGTCATAGAGCCCTCCGACAGCCCCTGGGCCTCACCAGTGGTCCTAGTACCCAAAAAGGACAGAACTACCAGGTTTTGCGTGGAGTGTAGACGACTCAATGACCGTACAGTGACGGAAGCATACCCCATGACCAGAGTTGAGGAACTATTAGATTGCATTGCCAGGGGGCGGTATCTGACCACCATTGATCTGTGCAAGGGATTCTGGCAGATTCCCCTGGCCAAGGAAGCTACAGTGGGTACGAAAAGTATTCAGACCCCCTTAAATTTTTCACTCTCTGTTATATTGCAGCCATTTGCTAAAATCATTTAAGCTCATTCTTCTTCCTCATGAATGTACACATAGCACCCCATACTGACAGAAAAACACAGAATTGTTGACATTGTTGCAGATTTATTAAAAAAGAAAAACTGAAATATCACATGGTCCTAAGTATTCAGACCCTTTGCTCAGTATTTAGTAGAAGCCCCCTTTTGATCTAATACAGCCAGGAGTCTTTTTGGGAAAGATGCAACAAGTCTTTCACACCTGGATTTGGGGATCCTCTGCCATTCCTCCTTGCAGATCCTCTCCAGTTCTGTCAGGTTGGATGGTAAACATTGGTGGACAGCCATTTTTAGGTCTCTCCAGAGATGCTCAATTGGGTTTAAGTCAGGGCTCTGGCTGGGCCATTCAAGAACAGTCACGGAGTTGTTGTGAAGCCACTCCTTCATTATTTTAGCTGTGTGCTTAGGGTCATTGTCTTGTTGGAAGGTAAACCTTCGGCCCAGTCTGAGGTCCAGAGCACTCTGGAGAAGGTTTTTGTCCAGGATATCCCTGTACTTGGCCGCACTCATCTTTCCCTCGATTGCAACCAGTCGTCCTGTCCCTGCAGCTGAAAAACACCCCCACAGCATGATGCTGCCACCACCATGCTTCACTGTTGGGACTGTATTGGACAGGTGATGAGCAGTGCCTGGTTTTCTCCACACATACCGCTTAGAATTAAGGCCAAAAGGTTCTATTTTGGTCTCATCAGACCAGAGAATCTTATTTCTCACCATCTTGGAGTCCTTCAGGGCTTTCATGTGTCTTACACTGAGGAGAGGCTTCCGTCGGGCCACTCTGCCATAAAGCCCTGACTGGTGGAGGGCTGCAGTGATGGTTGACTTTCTACAACTTTCTCCCATCTCCTGACTGCATCTCTGGAGCTCAGCCACAGTGATCTTTGGGTTCTTCTTTACCTCTCTCACCAAGGCTCTTCTCCCCCGATAGCTCAGTTTGGCCGGACGGCCAGCTCTAGGAAGGGCTCTGGTCGTCCCAAACGTCTTCCATTTGAGGATTATGGAGGCCACTGTGCTCTTAGGAACCTTAAGTGCAGCAGAAATCTTTTTGTAACCTTGGCCAGATCTGTGCCTTGCCACAATTCTGTCTCTGAGCTCTTCAGGCAGTTCCTTTGACCTCATGATTCTCATTTGCTCTGACATGCATTGTGATCTGGAAGGTCTTATATAGACAGGTGTGTGGCTTTCCTAATCAAGTCCAATCAGTATAATCAAACACAGCTGGACTCAAATGAAGGTGTAGAACCATCTCAAGGATGATCAAAAGAAATGGAAAGCACCTGAGTTAAATATATGAGTGTCACAGCAAAGGGTCTGAATACTTAGGACCATGTGATATTTCAGTTTTTCTTTTTTAATAAATCTGCAACAATGTCAACAATTCTGTGTTTTTCTGTCAGTATGGGGTGCTATGTGTACATTCATGAGGAAGAAGAATGAACTTAGCAAATGGCTGCAATATAACAAAGAGTGAAAAATTTAAGGGGGTCTGAATACTTTTCGTACCCACTGTATCCCCAAGTCGGCGTTCGCCCCCTCGTTTGGCCTCTACCAATTTAAGGTCATGCCAGTCGGGATGAAGAACGCCCCAGCTACATTTCAGCGCATGGTGGATAGACTCCTTGATGGCTTCCAGGACTTTGCTTGCGCGTACCTGGATGACATTGCGATCTATAGCGAAACTTGGGGGGATCACTTGCGACATGTAGAGGCCGTACTGGATCAGATTCGTGCCACAGGCCTAACTCTGAAGCCAGAAAAATGTCACTTCAGTATGACCGAAGTCCAGTACCTGGGACACAGGGTGGGGTGTGGGAAGCAGCGACCAGAACCCGCTAAAGTCGAGGCTGTGGCCAACTGGCCCACACCCCACACCAAGACTCAAGTATTGGCGTTTTTGGGGACAGCCGGATACTACAGGAAGTTTGTCCCTGACTATAGCGCCATTGCCAAACCCCTGACTGATCTAACTAAAAAGAATCTGCCTAGAGTAGTCCTGTGGTCTCCCACCTGTGAAACAGCCTTCCAAGCCTTAAATAAAGCTCTGATCCACGCACCTGTTCTGTCTGCCCCCGCCCCTAAAAAAAGATTTGTCGTCCATACAGATGCGTCCATGTACGGACTGGGGGCAGTTCTAAGCCAGATCGGGAAAGATGGAGGAGAACACCCTGTTGCATACCTGAGTAGAAAATTGTTACCCAGAGAAGTGAGTTACGCGGCAGTGGAAAAGGAGTGTTTAGCCCTGGTCTGGGCTCTAAAGAAACTTACACCATATCTGTATGGCCAAGAATTTACCCTCATTACAGATCATAATCCCTTGGTATGGTTGAACCGAGTGGCTGGAGATAATGGACGCTTGTTGAGATGGAGCCTAGCACTACAACCATACAACCATACAATTTCTCTGTCCAATACCGCCCTGGCAAGTTGAATTGGAACACGGACGGACTGTCCAGGCAAACAGAGTGTTCCAAAAAAGGGGAGCAGTGTAACAGACCCTTACCTTTGACAGAGAATATTTGTGCTTACCTGGTTCATGTGTGTGAAGGATTTCCCAGCAACCATTCGGTTATTTACACTCCCTGCTATCATATCTCTCTTTGCACTGTGAGCCTCAGGAAGTAACTCCTTATATGGACATTCCATGAAGTCAAGGTATGGCCAGCCTAGAGACGGAATGTCTGCTGATTAAAGATGTGCTTTTGTCTACATTATGTTGATTTGGGCTGAGGCAGCTTTTGTTAAGTGTGGTAATAACCTTACTTATTTGTCTGGGTGGATGTCGGGCCATTGTTTAAGTAGTGTCTGATATACTCCCCAGGTGTATAAAAGCCTGTATTCTTGTTTCAATAAAGTGTTGTTTTTCTTGACCCTTCAAAACGTAGCTTCGTCTCGTTCCTGGAGGGGGATTTTACTGCATTATTATCCGGTCGTTTAACAGCTGAACCTAACTCTCCTCTTGGATTCTACTACTCCATTACTACACAGGGATTTGCCGGGAAAAAGGATGTCCCCAACGGCTGATACCCTCTCACCACCTGGGTAGCCGTTACAAGGGGGTCAGACATGGGTGGTATGGAGAGGAGTACAGGGGGTCAGACATAGGGTGGTATGAAGAGGAGTACAAAGGGTCAGATATGGGGTGGTGTGGAGAGGAGTACAGGGGTCAGACATGGGGTGGTATGGAGAGGAGTACAGGGGTCAGACATGGGGTGGTATGGAGAGGAGTACAGAGGGACAGCAATGGGGTGGTATGGAGAGGAGTACAGGGGGTCAGTGATGGCGTGGTATGGAGAGGAGTACAGGGGATCAGACATGGGGGGTATGGAGAAAAGTACAGGGGTCAGACATGGGGTGGTATGGAGAGGAGTACAGGGGGTGAGACATGGGGTGGTATGGAGAGGAGTGGAGTACAGGGGGTCAGACATGGGGTGGAATGGTGAGGAGTATAGGGGGCCAGACATGGGGTGGTATGGAGAGGAGTACAGGGGGTCAGACATGGGGTGGTATGGAGAGGAGTACAGGGGGTCAGACATGGGGTGGTATGGAGAGGAGTAAAGGATGTCAGATATGGGGTGGTAAGTAGAGGAGAGGAGTATAGGAGGTCAGACAAGGGGTGGTATGGAGAGGTATGGAGAGGAGTACAGGGGGTCAGACATGGGGTGGTATGGAGAGGAGAAGAGTAAAGGGGGTCAGACATGGGGTGGTTTGGAGAGGAGTACAGGGGGTAAGACGTGGGATGTTATGGAGAGAAGTAGGGGGGTGGGACATGGGGTGGTATGGAGAGGAGAGGATTACAGTGGACAGACTTGGGGAGGAATGGAGAGAAGAGGAGTAAAGGAGGTTAGACATGGGGTGGTGTTGAGAGGAGTACAGGGGGTTAGACATGGGGTGGTATTGAGAGGAGTATAGGGGGACAGACATGGGGTGGTATGGAGAGGAGAGGAGCACAGGGGCTCAGACTTGGGGAGGAATGGAGAGGAGAGGAGTAAAGGGGGTCAGACAGGGGGTGTTATAAAGAGGAGTACAGGGGGGTCAGACATGGGGTGGTATGGAGAGGAGAAGAGTACAGGGGGTCAGACATGGCTTGGTATGGAGAGGAGTAGGGGGGTCAGACTTGGGGTGGTATGGAGAGGAGAGGAGTACAGGGGGTCAGACATGGGGTGGTATGGAGAGGAGAGGAGCACAGGGGCTCAGACATGGGGTCGTATGGAGAGGAGTTAAGGGGGTCAGACATGGGGTGGTATGGAGAGGAGTACAGGGGACAAACTTGGGACAGAATGGAGAGGAGAGAAGAAAAGGGGTTCAGACATCGGTGGTATGGAGAGGAGTATAGGGGGTCAGACATGGGGTGGTATGGAGAGGAGAAGAGTACAGGGAGTCAGACATGGCTTTGTATGGAGAGGAGTATAGGGGGTCAGACATGGAGTGGTATGGAGAGGAGTATAGGGGGTCAGATATGGGGTTGAATGGTAAGGAGTATAGGGGGTCAGACATGGGGTGGTATGGAGAGCAGAAGAGTACAGGGAGTCAGACATGGGGTGGTATGGAGATGAGTATAGGGGTTTAGACATGGGGTGGTATGGAGAGGAGCACAGAGGGTTAGACATGGGGTGATATGGAGAGGAGTACGGGGGGGGCAGACATGGGGTGGTATGAAGAGGAGAGGAGCACAAGGGGCAGACATGGGGTGGTATGGAGAGGAGTACAGGGGGTCAGACATGGGGCGGTATGTAGAGGAGAGAAGAGGAATACAGGGGGTCAGACATTCGTTGGTATGGAGGGGAGAGGAGTATAGGGGGTCAGACATGGGGTGCAATGGAGAGGAGAGGAGTACAGGGGGTCAGACATGGAGTGGTTTGGAGAGAAGAGGAGTAAAGGGGGTTAGACATGGGGTGGTATTGAGAGGAATACAGGGGGTCAGACATGGGGTGGTATGGAGAGAAGAGGAGTAAAGGAGGTTAGCCATGGGGTGGTATTGAGAGGAGTACAGGGGGTCAGACATGGGGTGGTATGGAGAGAAGAGGAGTAAAGGGGGTTAGACATGGGGTGGTATTGAGAGGAATACAGGGGGTCAGACATGGGGTGGTATGGAGAGAAGAGGAGTAAAGGAGGTTAGCCATGGGGTGGTATTGAGAGGAGTACAGGGGGTTAGACATGGGGTGGTATTGAGAGGAGTATAGGGGGACAGACATGGGGTGGTATTGAGAGGAGTACAGGGGGTCAGACAGGGGGTGTTATGAAGAGGAGTACAGGGGGTCAGACATGGGGTGGTATGGAGAGGAGAAGAGTACAGGGGGTCAGACATGGCTTGGTATGGAGAGGAGTAGGGGGGTCAGACTTGGGTTGGTATGGAGAGGAGAGGAGTACAGGGGGTCAGACATTGGGGGTGGTATGGAGAGGAGAGGAGCAGAGGGGCTCAGACATGGGGTTGTATGGAGAGGAGTTCAGGGGGTAAGACAGGGGGTGGTATGGAGAGGAGTACATTGGGTCAGACATGGTTTAGTATGGAGAGGATTAGGGGGGAGTCAGACATGGGGTGGTATGAAGAGGATTACAGGGGGTCAGGCATGGGGTGGTATGGAGAGGAGCAGAGGGGGGCAGTCATGGGAAGGTATGGAGAGGAGAGGAGTACAGGGGGTCAGACATGAGGTGGTTTGGAGAGGAGTACAGGGGGTAAGACATGTGATGGTATGGAGAGAAGTAGGGGGGGGGGGTCGGACATGGAGTGATATGGAGAGGAAAGAAGTACAGGGGGTCAGATATGGGGTGGTATGGAGAGGAGTAAAGGGGGTCAGACATGGGGTGGCATGGAGAGGAGTACAGGGGGTGTTACATGGGGTGGTATGGAGAGGAGTACAGAGGGTCAGACATGGGGTGGTATGGAGAGGAGTAAAAGGTGTCAGACATGGGGTGGTAGGGAGAGGAGATGAGTACAGGGGGTAAGACATGGGGTGGTATGGAGAGGAGTACAGGGGGACAGACTTGGGGTGGAATGGAGAGGAGAGAAGAAGAGGGAGGTCAGACATGGGTGGTAAGGAGAGGAGTACAGGGGGTCAGACATGGGGTGATATGTAGAGATGTCCCGAACTGTTCGCCGGCGAACAGTTCCCGGCGAACTTCGCATGTTCGCGTTCGCCTCGGCGGGCGAACATATGCGATGTTCGGTCCGCCTCCTATACATCATCATTGAGCAAACTTTGACCCTGTACCCCACAGTCAGCAGACACATTCCAGCCAATGAGCATACCCTCCCTCCCAGACCCTCCCACCTCCTATAAAAAAATAAAGGGCAGCATCCATCTTAGATTCATTCTGAAGCTGTAGAGTTTTAGTTAGAGCACGGAGAGGGCTGCTGTTGTTGCTGAATTGATAGGGAAATCATTAGCTAGGCCAGTGTTCTGTGTCCACTCCTGCTGTAAGGACAGCATCCTGACAGCACCCCAAAAAGCCCTTTTTAGGGCTGGTATTTCAGCCTGCGTTTATTTATTTTTTTTATATATATTTATCAGGCATTTTTGGAGGCAGGCATGACTTTTTTGGGATTAGTGTCGGGGGGGTCTAAAAAGTGTACCTGTGAAGTTTCAGCTCTGTAGCATGCCCAGAACCAGAAAAAAAAGATCATATAGGTGTAAAAGGAAGGTTCCCACCATCCCTGCTCTACTGAAAAATTATCTTTTTTTCTGGTTCTGGACATGCTACAGAGCTGAAACTTCACAGGTACACTTTTTAGACCCCCCAGACACTAAATCACACAAAAAAGTTTTTAAAAATTGTCATTTTTGATAGAGAGCCAATTATTGGAAAAATTAAAAAAAAAATAATAAAAAAAATAAAAAATAAATCTTTGGATTTATTGTCTGGGGGGTCTAAAAAGTGTACCTGTGAAGTTTCAGCTCTGTAGCATGTCCAGAACCAGAAAAAAATTAGAATTAGGGTTAGGGTTAGGGCTAGGGCTAGGGTTAGGGTTATTTTTAGTGCTTAGGGTTAGAGGGTTAGGGTTAGAGGCGTAGGGGTAGGGTTACTAACTCTAACTCTAAGTATCTCACCATAACCCTAGCCCTATCCCCTAACACTAAACCTAACCCTAACCCTTAAAGCCCAGTTCCTGTCCCATTTTGGTCGGTTCTGGTCTGTTTGCGGATGTTTGCGGTGCGTTAAACGGGGAGTTTGGTCTGTCAGAGTTTGGTCTGTCACTGTGAAGCGGGCGTAACCCTTACACTACCTGATCGAAACAACATCATACCTGATCGTATACACACACTGGATGTTTTAAAGCATGTTATTCCAAACAACTTAGGAATGTTAGGTGATTTTTGCCCTTTATGGATTAAAACCCGACTCTGCGTCGACGACGTCATTTTCCATGGGAGTTTTGCCATGGATCCCCCTCCGGCATGCCACAGTCCAGGCGTTAGTCCCCTTGAAACAACTTTTCCATCAATATTGTGGCCAGAAAGAGTCCCTGTTAGTGTTGAGCGAACACGGACTGTATTATTCGTGTTCGTACCGAATAATTGGATTTTTTTTACCCGAACACGGACACGGACACTTTACTGTATGTTCGGGTAAAAATCCGTGTTCGGTCGTTTTATTTCCGGGTTTTGCATGCTTTGGCGCTCTTTTCATGGCGGGCTTTCAACAGCCAATCAACAATCGTTTAACTGGTGTGCCTTAAGCCATCCCAGCCATGCCTGCAAATGTCTTAGTAGCTGTGATTGGCCGTCTGAAGCATGTGACCAAGTCTTTATAAGTTCGAGGCAGCCGCCGCAGCAGCGTCATTCTGCTGCTTAGCTAAGGGACAGAGCACACATCAATGTGCTGGCTGCTGATTAGGGAAAGATAGGCAGGAAAAAACCATTTGTGTCCGGATAGAATTGAGGGACAGGTCGGAGTGTTTAGGCAGGGCGAGTTGTAGGCATTTTAGGGATAGAGTCTGCTGAATTATAGGGTCAGTGTCTTCTACAAACTACAATCGATATTGCTGTGTGGGGGGTGGGGTGAATCTGCACTCAATCCTGATCTACGATCTCTTCTCAATCCTGTTAGGGACAGAGTCTGCTGAATTTTAGGGAAACTGTGTTCTACAAACTACAATCGATATTGCTGTGTGGTGTGGGATTGGAGATAGGCAGGTGTCAGTGATCCACATCCATTTTTCTGTGTGTGAGCTGCAGTGAACACAATCTTTTTGGGCTGCAGTGAACACAATCTTTTTGGGCTGCAGTGAACACAATCTTTTTGGGCTGCAGTGAACACAATCTTTTTGGGGTGCAGTGAACAAAATCTTTTTGGGGTGCAGTGAACACAATCCTTTTTGGTGTGCAGTGAACACAATCTTTGTGGGGTGCAGTGAACAAAATCCTTTGTGGGGTGCAGTGAACACAATCTTTTTGGGGTGCAGTGAACAAAATCCTTTTTGGGGTGCAGTGAACAACATCCTTTTTGGGGTGCAGTGAACACAATCTTTTTGGGGTGCAGTGAACAAAATCCTTTGTGGGGTGCAGTGAACACAATCTTTTTGGGGTGCAGTGAACACAATCTTTTTGGGGTGGAGTGAACAACATCCTTTTTGGGGTGCAGTGAACAAAATCCTTTTTGGGGTGCAGTGAACAAAATCATTTTTGGGGTGCAGTGAACACAATCTTTTTGGGGTGCAGTGAACACAATCTTTGTGGGGTGCAGTGAACACAATCTTTTTGGGGTGGAGTGAACAACATCCTTTTTGGGGTGCAGTGAACAACATCCTTTTTGGGGTGCAGTGAACACAATCTTTTTGGGGTGCAGTGAACACAATCTTTGTGGGGTACAGTGAACAGAATCTTTGTGGGGTGCAGTGAACACAATCTTTGGGGGGTACAGTGAACACAATCTTTTTGGGGTGCAGTGAACACAATCTTTGTGGGGTGCAGTGAACACAATCTTTTTGGGGTGGAGTGAACAAAATCATTTTTGGGGTGCAGTGAACAACATCCTTTTTGGGGTGCAGTGATCAAAATCCTTTTTGGGGTGCAGTGAACACAATCTTTTTGGGGTGCAGTGAACAAAATCCTTTGTGGGGTGCAGTGAACAGAATCTTTGTGGGGTGCAGTGAACACAATCTTTGGGGGGGTACAGTGAACACAATCTTTTTGGGGTGCAGTGAACACAATCTTTGTGGGGTACAGTGAACAGAATCTTTGTGGGGTGCAGTGAACACAATCTTTGGGGGGTACAGTGAACACAATCTTTTTGGGGTGCAGTGAACACAATCTTTGGGGGGTACAGTGAACACAATCTTTTTGGGGTGCAGTGAACACAATCTTTGTGGGGTGCAGTGAACACAATCTTTGGGGGGGTACAGTGAACACAATCTTTTTGGGGTGCAGTGAACAACATCCTTTTAGGGTGCAGTGAACACAATCTTTGTGGGGTGCAGTGAACAACATCCTTTTAGGGTGCAGTGAACACAATCTTTGTGGGGTACAGTGAACAGAATCTTTGTGGGGTGCAGTGAACACAATCTTTGGGGGGTACAGTGAACACAATCTTTGTGAGGTGCAGTGAACACAATCTTTGTGGGGTGCAGTGAACACAATCATTGTGGGGTGCAGTGAACTCAATCTTTGTGGGGTACAGTGAACACAATCTCATACTTCTGAAGATTTGAGGGTGCTGCCTGTTCCATACTCCCCCTACTCCTCATCTAGCCTTTTAGGGGTACAAACAATAGTAATTGGGGCCTAGTGTGGTTGTGTACGTGTGATATACATACACTTTTTTTGGATCATATTTTCTATTCCGCTATTTAATCAAAAACCTTTGGGGATCAGTTAAATTGGGGGATAGTCTGTGTTGGTACGTGTGAGAGAGATCCACCTTTCCAAGTTGTTGGGGTTCATCTCATACTTCTGAAGGTTTGAGGGTGCTGCCTGTTCCATACTCCCCCTACTCCTAGCCTTTTAGGGGTACAAACAATAGTAATTGGGGCCTAGTGTGGTTGTGTACGTGTGATATACATACACTTTTTTTGGATCATATTTTCTATTCCGCTATTTAATCAAAAACCTTTGGGGATCAGTTAAATTGGGGCATAGTCTGTGTTGGTACGTGTGAGAGAGATCCACCTTTCCAAGTTGTTGGGGTTCATCTCATACTTCTGAAGGTTTGAGGGTGCTGCCTGTTCCATACCCCCCCTACTCCTCATCTAGCCTTTTAGGGGTACAAACAATAGTAATTGGGGCCTAGTGTGGTTGTGTACGTGTGATATACATACACTTTTTTTGGATCATATTTTCTATTCCGCTATTTAATCAAAAACCTTTGGGGATCAGTTAAATTGGGGGATAGTCTGTGTTGGTACGTGTGAGAGAGATCCACCTTTCCAAGTTGTTGGGGTTCATCTCATACTTCTGAAGGTTTGAGGGTGCTGCCTGTTCCATACTCCCCCTACTCCTCATCTAGCCTTTTAGGGGTACAAACAATAGTAATTGGGGCCCAGTGTGGTTGTGTACGTGTGATATACATACACTTTTTTTGGATCATATTTTCTATTCCGCTATTTAATCAAAAACCTTTGGGGATCAGTTAAATTGGGGGATAGTCTGTGTTGGTACGTGTGAGAGAGATCCACCTTTCCAAGTTGTTGGGGTTCATCTCATACTTCTGAAGGTTTGAGGGTGCTGCCTGTTCCATACTCCCCCTACTCCTCATCTAGCCTTTTAGGGGTACAAACAATAGTAATTGGGGCCCAGTGTGGTTGTGTACGTGTGATATACATACACTTTGTTTGGATCATATTTTCTATTCCGCTATTTAATCAAAAACCTTTGGGGATCAGTTAAATTGGGGGATAGTCTGTGTTGGTACGTGTGAGAGAGATCCACCTTTCCAAGTTGTTGGGGTTCATCTCATACTTCTGAAGGTTTGAGGGTGCTGCCTGTTCCATACTCCCCCTACTCCTAGCCTTTTAGGGGTACAAACAATAGTAATTGGGGCCTAGTGTGGTTGTGTACGTGTGATATACATACACTTTTTTTGGATCATATTTTCTATTCCGCTATTTAATCAAAAACCTTTGGGGATCAGTTAAATTGGGGGATAGTCTGTGTTGGTACGTGTGAGAGAGATCCACCTTTCCAAGTTGTTGGGGTTCATCTCATACTTCTGAAGGTTTGAGGGTGCTGCCTGTTCCATACCCCCCCTACTCCTCATCTAGCCTTTTAGGGGTACAAACAATAGTAATTGGGGCCTAGTGTGGTTGTGTACGTGTGATATACATACACTTTTTTTGGATCATATTTTCTATTCCGCTATTTAATCAAAAACCTTTGGGGATCAGTTAAATTGGGGGATAGTCTGTGTTGGTACGTGTGAGAGAGATCCACCTTTCCAAGTTTTTGGGGTTCATCTCATACTTCTGAAGATTTGAGGGTGCTGCATGTTCCATACTCCTCTTCCTCATCCTCCCTTTAGGGTAGGAAAAAATTTAATCGGGCCTAGTCTGTGTTTGTACGTGTGAGATACACAGTTTTTTATCCTATTCCGCTATTCAATACACACCCTTTTGGTGTAAAAAACATTAAATTGCGGCATAGTTTGCATATTTGACATTTGCATATATTGTGCCTTGTTGCGCTGTTTTGGGTACTCCACCAACATGGCCAGTGGCAATGACGCCATTCTCAGCTTAACTATCCCACTTCTATGCCTCCTTGAAAAAACAATTTGGGCGATGATGGAAGAGGATGTGGCACAGGATGAGGAGGAGGAGGAGGAGGAGGATGAAGAGGTAACATTTCAAAGGCTTTCAGGGCAGTCATTCGCAAGGGGCTCCGAGGGTGGGTTCCTGCACACACAAACGCCAGGGACACAATTGTCCAGCAGGGGCACAGTTCTGGAGGATGAGGAGGATGAGGAGGAGGAGGAGCTGGAGGAGGAGATGGAACCATGTTCACAGCAGGGTGGCACCCAGGCCAGCTCATGGCCATCACTGGTGCGTGGCTGGGGGGATACAGAGGACACGGACGATACACCTCCCACAGAGGACAGCCTTTCGTCGCCTCTGGGCAGCCTGGCACACATGAGCGATTACATGCTGCAGTGTCTCCACAACGACCGCCGAGTTGCCCACATTCTAACTTGTGCTGATTACTGGGTGGCCACGCTGCTGGATCCCCGTTACAAGGACAACGTACCGTCCTTAATTCACTCACTGGAGCGCGATCGCAAGATGCGCGAGTACAAGCGCACGCTGGTAGACGCCATGCTGCTGGCATTCCCATCTGACAGCGGGGCCACAGTGGAAGCACAAGGCAGAGGAGGAGGAGGAGGAGGTCGCCAACGCAACCAGGGCACCGCCAGCACCTCAGAAGGCAGGGTTAGCATGGCCGAAATGTGGAAAAGCTTTGTCAGCACGCCACAACAAACAGCAGCACCAGCAGCTCAGATGGAACGTCTTAGCAGGAGGCAGCATTTTACCAACATGGTGGAGCAGTATGTGTGCACACGCCTACATGTAGTGAATGACGGGTCTGCCCGCTTCAACTTCTGGGTCTCCAAATTGGGCACATGGCCTGAGCTTGCCCTTTACGCCTTGGAGGTGCTGGCGTGCCCTGCAGCCAGTGTATTATCTGAACGGGTATTTAGCACGGCTGGGGGCGTTATAACAGACAAGCGCAGCCGCCTGTCCAGAGACAATGTGGACAAGCTCACGTTCATTAAAATGAACCAGGCATGGATCCCACGGGACTTTTCCGTACCTTATGCAGAATAGCAATGGATACCGACCTTACCCACCCATTGTTCCATTTTTGCTCTTTCTCACTCTTTTGGGGTGTACCCTCATTTAAAATTTTTGAAAAGAAGCAGTGTTGGCTACCTCGTCCTCCTCCTCAGGGCCAGATTAATGTAGGGGCTATTGGAGCTGCAGCTCCAGGCCCCTACCTTTTATATAGGCCCCGGGTTGGCCATATTCACTGTTACCGCTCTTCTGTCACTTGTAAACACAGAAGTCTGGCTTCTATGCTCGCTTCCCCAGGCAGCACCCTCAGAACCTCCCCACACAGCGTGAAGGCCGGACAAGGAGGGACAGTTGGCGATGCATGGATGTGTTTATGGGCTTCAGAGACAGCATCCCATGTTGAATTAGGCATGCATGGCTGCACCCTTCCTCCTCTGGGTGCA
Source organism: Pelophylax lessonae (assembly GCF_965119305.1). NCBI lineage: Eukaryota > Metazoa > Chordata > Amphibia > Anura > Ranidae > Pelophylax > Pelophylax lessonae. Next base: position 40,654 of record NW_028119768.1, read on the forward strand.
TGGCAAGGCACGGCCCTTAAGGCCCTTCAAAATCCTCAGCACCAAGCCCATGATGCTGTTAATCCGGCCCTGGTCCTCCTCCACCGCCGCTTCCACCTACACCGCCCATAGGTGTGCGCAGCCTATTGCATTAAGGTGTGCACCCCAAAGTTGAAATACACATGCATGTGTTTGCCAGCAGGGAGAGTAATGTATCGGGGCCATGTACCTGTAGGCAAGGAGAAATAGAGCAGAGCAGGTCCCAGGGAGATCTTTCCCATCTCCTCACTGGCAATGCTATGTGCCCTAGGTGATTAGGGTGTGCCCAGGCACACCCAGCACACCCTGTGCGCACGCCTATGTCACCGCCACATCCACCACCACCTCAACCTCCCTCCTACTCCATATGGGCCTCGTCCTTCAGAGATGAAGAAGAACATTGTTTTATTTTTCTGTTTTTTTTTGTTGTTTTAAGTTATTTCCCTATCCACATTTGTTTGCAGAGCACTTGCCATGCTCTTAATTACGTTTTGCTGCCATTTGCAGCACTCTAGCCCTTTCCTTTGGTGTTTTAGAGCCATTTTAGTGCCTTAAAGTTCGGGTCCCCATTGACTTCAATGGGGTTCGGTGTCCGGGAAAAGTTCGGTAAAAGTCCGGGACACGGACCCGGACTTTTTTTTAAAGTTCGGCCGAACCCGTCGAACACGGACATCTAGGTGTCCGCTCAACCCTAGTCCCTGTGGGTTTTAAAATTCGCCTGCCTATTGAAGTCTATGGCGGTTCGCAATGTTCGCCGGTTCGCGAACATTTGCGGAAGTTCGCGTTCGCCGTTCGCGAACATTAAATTTTATGTTCGCGACATCACTAGTGGTATGGAGAGGAGTTTAGGGGGTCAGACATGGGGTAGAAAACTACACCATATCTGTATGGCCAAGAATTTACCCCATAATCCCTTGGTATGGTTGAACCGTGTGGCTGGAGATAATGGACGCTTGTTGAGATGGAGCCTAGCACTACAACCATACAACCATACAATTTCTCTGTCCAATACCGCCCTGGCAAGTTGAATTGGAACACGGACGGACTGTCCAGGCAAACAGAGTGTTCCAAAAAAGGGGAGCAGTGTAACAGACCCTTACCTTTGACAGAGAATATTTGTGCTTACCTGGTTCATGTGTGTGAAGGATTTCCCAGCAACCATTCGGTTATTTACACTCCCTGCTATCATATCTCTCTTTGCACTGTGAGCCTCAGGAAGTAACTCCTTATATGGACATTCCATGAAGTCAAGGTATGGCCAGCCTAGAGACGGAATGTCTGCTGTCAGACATGGGGTGGTATGGAGAGGAGAGGAGTACAGGGGGTAAGACATGGGGTGGTATGGAGAGGAGTATAGGGGATCAGACATGGAGTGATATGGAGAGGAGTAAAGGGGTGAGACATGGGGTGGTGTGGAGAGGAATATAGGGGGTCAGACATGGGGTAGAATGGTGAGGAGTATAGGGGGTAAGAAATGGGGTGGTATGGGGATGAGAAGAGTACAGGGAGTCAGACATGGGTTGGTATGGAGAGGAGTACAGGGGTTTAGACATGGGGTGGTATGGTGAGGAGTAAAGGGGTCAGACATGGGGTGGTGTGGAGAGAAGTATATGGGGTCAGACATGGGGTAGAATGGTGAGGAGTATAGGGGGTAAGACATGGGGTGGTATGGAGAGGAGAAGAGTACAGGGGGTCAGACATGGGATGGTATGGATTGGGTACAGGGGTCAGAAATGGGGTGGTATGGAGAGGAGTACAGGGGGTCAGACATGGGGTGGTATGAAGAGGAGAGGAGCACAGAGGGTTAGACATGGGGTGATATGGAGAGGAGAGCAGGGGGGCAGACATGGGGTGGTATGGAGAGGAAAGGAGTACAGGGGGTCAGACATGGGGTGGTATGAAGAGGAGAGGAGCACAGGGGGTCAGACATGGGGTGGAATGGAGAGGAGTACAGGGGGTCAGACATGGGGTAGTATGGAGAGAAAAGGAGTAAAGGGGGTTAGACATGGGGTGGTATTGAGAGGAGTACAGGGGGTCAGACATGGGGTGGTATTGAGAGGAGTATAGGGGGACAGACATGGGGTGGTATGGAGAGGAGTATAGGGGGTCAGACAGGGGGTGTTATGAAGAGGAGTACAGGGGGTCAGACATGGGGTGGTATGGAGAGGAGAAGAGTACAGGGGGTCAGACATGGGGTGGTATGGACAGGAGAAGAGTACAGGGGGTCAGACATTGGTTGGTATGGAGAGGAGTAGGGGGGTCAGACATGGGGTGGTATGGAAAGGAGAGGATCACAGGGGCTCAGACATGGGGTTGTATGGAGAGGAGTACAGGGGGTCAGACATGGGGTGGTATGGAGAGGAGTACAGGGGGTCAGACATGGTTTGGTATGGAGAGGAGTAGGGGGAGTCAGACATGGGGTGGTATGAAGAGGAGTACAGGGGGTCAGACATGGGGTGGTATGGAGAGGAGCAGAGGGGGTCAGTCATGGGGTGGTATGGAGAGGAGAGGAGTACAGGGGGTCAGACATGAGGTGGTATGGAGAGGAGTACAAGGGGTCAGACATGGGGTGGTTTGGAGAGAAGTAGGGGGGGTCGGACATGGGGTGATATGGAGAGGAGAGGAGGACTGGGGGTCAGATATGGGGTGGTATGGAGTGGAGTAAAGGGGGTCAGACATGGGGTGGCATGGAAAGGAGTACAGGGGGTCTTATATGGGGTGGTATGGAGAGGCGTACAGAGGGTCAGACATGGGGTGGTATGGAGAGGAGTACATGGTGTCAGACATGGGGTGGTATGGAGAGGAGAGGAGTACAGGGGATCAGACATGGGGTGGTATGGAGAGGAGTACAGGGGGGAAGACTTGGGGTGGAATGGAGAGGAGAGAAGAACAGGGGGTCAGACATGGGTGGTATGGAGAGGAGTACAGGGGGTCAGACATGGGGTGGTATGGAGAGGAGTATAGGGGAGCAGACATGGAGTGATATGGAAAGGAGTAAAGGGGTCAGACATGGGGTGGTGTGGAGAGACGTATAGGGGGTCAGACATGGGGTACAATGGTGAGGAGTATAGGGGGTAAGACATGGGGAGGTATGGAGAGGAGAAGAGAACAGGGGGTCAGACATGGGATGGTATGGTAAAGGAAAAGGAATTGGCAGCACTCCGGGTTGAGTCAAAATCCAGATTTATTGACTGGACATCCAAATAATGACAATCGTGACAAGGTAGATGCGTTTCACACACTGCTAAAGATTGCTAATGATTAAGCACACAGTCAGTGTGTGAAATGCGTCTACCTTGTCAAGATTGTCATTATTTGGATGTCCAGTCAATAAATCTGGATTTTGACTCAACCCGGAGTGCTGCCAATTCCTTTTCCTTTATCAAGTTTTCATGGAGGCGAGCCGGGGCATGCACCTGTGTGAGTCATCAGGCAAGTATACCACCTCGAGCAGTGAGTCCTTGTCTGTTCAATGGGATGGTATGGAGAGGGTACAGGGGTCAGAAATGGGGAGGTATGGAGAGGAGTACAGGGGGTCAGACATGGGATGGTATGGAGAGGGTACAGGGGTCAGAAATGGGGAGTTATGGAGAGGAGTACAGGGGGTAAGACATGGGATGGTATGGAGAGAAGTAGGGGAGGTCGGACATGGGGTGATATGGAGAGGAGAGGAGGACTGGGGGTCAGATATGGGCTGGTATGGAGTGGAGTAAAGGGGGTCAGACATGGGGTGGTATGGAGAGGAGTACAGGGGGAAAGACTTGGGGTGGAATGGAGAGGAGAGAAGAACAGGGGGTCAGACATGGGTGGTATGGAGAGGAGTACAGGGGGTCAGATATGGGGTGGTATGGAGAGGAGTATAGGGGGTCAGACATGGGGTAGAATGGTGAAGAGTATAGGGGGTCAGACATGGGGTGGTATGGAGAGGAGAAGAGTACAGGGAATCAGACATGGAGTGGTATGGAGAGGAGTACAGGAGATCAGACATGGAGTGATATGGAGAGGGGTAAAGGGGTCAGACATGGGGTGGTGTGGAGAGAAGTATAGGGGGTCAGACATGGGGTAGAATGGTGAGGAGTATATGGGGTAAGACATGGGGAGGTATGGAGAGGAGAAGAGTACAGGGGGTCAGACATGGGATGGTATGGAGAGGATACAGGGGTCAGAAATGGGGAGGTATGGAGAGGAGTACAGGGGGTCAGACATGGGGTGGTATGGAGAGGAGAACAGAGGGTTAGACATGGGGTGATATGGATAGGAGAGCAGGGGGGTAGACATGGGGTGGTAAGGAGAGGAGAGGAGTACAGGGGGTCAGACATGGGGTGGTAAGAAGAGGAGAGGAGTGCAGGGGGTCAGACATGGGGTGTTATGGAGAGGAGTACAAGGGGTTAGACAAAGGTTGTTATGAAGAGGAGTACGGGGGTCAGACAAGGGGTGTTATGGAGAGGAGAGGAATACAGGGGGTCAGACATTCATTGGTATGGAGGGGAGAGGAGTACAGGGGGTCAGACATGGGGTGGAATGGAGAGGAGTACAGGGGGTCAGACATGGGGTGGTATGGAGAGAAGGAGGAGTAAAGGGGGTTAGAAATGGGGTGGTATTGAGAGGAGTACAGGGGGTCAGACATGGAGTGGTATGGAGAGAAGAGGAGTAAAGGAGGTTAGACATGGGGTGGTATTGAGAGGAGTATAGGGGGACAGACATGGGGTGGTATGGAAAGGAGTACAGGGGGTCAGACAGGGGGCGTTATGAAGAAGAGTACAGGGGTCAGACATGGGGTGGTATGGACAGGAGAAGAGTACAGGGGGTCAGATATGGGTTGGTATGGAGAGGAGTAGGGGGGTCAGACATGGGGTGGTATGGAAAGGAGAGGAGAGGAGCACAGGGGGTCAGACATGGGGTCGTATGGAGAGGAGTACAGGGGGTCAGACATGGGGTGGTATGGAGAAGAGTACAGGGGGTCAGACATGGGGTGGTATGGACAGGAGAAGAGTACAGGGGGTCAGACATTGGTTGGTATGGAGAGGAGTAGGGGGGTCAGACATGGGGTGATATGGAAAGGAGAGGATCACAGGGGCTCAGACATGGGGTTGTATGGAGAGGAGTACAGGGGGTCAGACATGGGATGGTATGGAGAGGAGTACAGGGGGTCAGACATGGTTTGGTATGGAGAGGAGTAGGGGGAGTCAGACATGGGGTGGTATGAAGAGGAGTACAGGGGGTCAGACATGGGGTGGTATGGAGAGGAGCAGAGGGGGTCAGTCATGGGGTGGTATGGAGAGGAGAGGAGTACAGGGGGTCAGACATGAGGTGGTATGGAGAGGAGTACAAGGGGTCAGACATGGGGTGGTTTGGAGAGGAGTACAGGGGGTAAGACATGGGATGGTATGGAGAGAAGTAGGGGGGGTCGGACATGGGGTGATATGGAGAGGAGAGGAGGACTGGGGGTCAGATATGGGGTGGTATGGAGTGGAGTAAAGGGGGTCAGACATGGGGTGGCATGGAAAGGAGTACAGGGGGTCTTATATGGGGTGGTATGGAGAGGCGTACAGAGGGTCAGACATGGGGTGGTATGGAGAGGAGTACATGGTGTCAGACATGGGGTGGTATGGAGAGGAGAGGAGTACAGGGGATCAGACATGGGGTGGTATGGAGAGGAGTACAGGGGGGAAGACTTGGGGTGGAATGGAGAGGAGAGAAGAACAGGGGGTCAGACATGGGTGGTATGGAGAGGAGTACAGGGGGTCAGACATGGGGTGGTATGGAGAGGAGTATAGGGGGGCAGACATGGAGTGATATGGAGAGGAGTAAAGGGGTCAGACATGGGGTGGTGTGGAGAGACGTATAGGGGGTCAGACATGGGGTAGAATGGTGAGGAGTCTAGGGGGTAAGACATGGGGAGGTATGGAGAGGAGAAGAGTACAGGGGGTCAGACATGGGATGGTATGGTAAAGGAAAAGGAATTGGCAGCACTCCGGGTTGAGTCAAAATCCAGATTTATTGACTGGACATCCAAATAATGACAATCGTGACAAGGTAGACGCGTTTCACACACTGCTAAAGATTGCTAATGATTAAGCACACAGTCAGTGTGTGAAATGCGTCTACCTTGTCACGATTGTCATTATTTGGATGTCCAGTCAATAAATCTGGATTTTGACTCAACCCGGAGTGCTGCCAATTCCTTTTCCTTTATCAAGTTTTCATGGAGGCGAGCCGGGGCATGCACCTGTGTGAGTCATCAGGCAAGTATACCACCTCGAGCAGTGAGTCCTTGTCTGTTCAATGGGATGGTATGGAGAGGGTACAGGGGTCAGAAATGGGGAGGTATGGAGAGGAGTACAGGGGGTCAGACATGGGATGGTATGGAGAGGGTACAGGGGTCAGAAATGGGGAGTTATGGAGAGGAGTACAGGGGGTAAGACATGGGATGGTATGGAGAGAAGTAGGGGAGGTCAGACATGGGGTGATATGGAGAGGAGGACTGGGGGTCAGATATGGGGTGGTATGGAGTGGAGTAAAGGGGGTCAGACATGGGGTGGTATGGAGAGGAGTACAGGGGGAAAGACTTGGGGTGGAATGGAGAGGAGAGAAGAACAGGGGGTCAGACATGGGTGGTATGGAGAGGAGTACAGGGGGTCAGATATGGGGTGGTATGGAGAGGAGTATAGGGGGTCAGACATGGGGTAGAATGGTGAAGAGTATAGGGGGTCAGACATGGGGTGGTATGGAGAGGAGAAGAGTACAGGGAATCAGACATGGAGTGGTATGGAGAGGAGTACAGGAGATCAGACATGGAGTGATACGGAGAGGAGTACAGGAGATCAGACATGGAGTGATATGGAGAGGGGTAAAGGGGTCAGACATGGGGTGGTGTGGAGAGAAGTATAGGGGGTCAGACATGGGGTAGAATGGTGAGGAGTATATGGGGTAAGACATGGGGAGGTATGGAGAGGAGAAGAGTACAGGGGGTCAGACATGGGATGGTATGGAGAGGATACAGGGGTCAGAAATGGGGAGGTATGGAGAGGAGTACAGGGGGTCAGACATGGGGCGGTATGGAGAGGAGAACAGAGGGTTAGACATGGGGTGATATGGATAGGAGAGCAGGGGGGTAGACATGGGGTGGTAAGGAGAGGAGAGGAGTACAGGGGGTCAGACATGGGGTGGTAAGAAGAGGAGAGGAGTGCCGGGGGTCAGACATGGGGTGTTATGGAGAGGAGTACAAGGGGTTAGACAAAGGTTGTTATGAAGAGGAGTAGGGGGGTCAGACAAGGGGTGTTATGGAGAGGAGTACAGGGGGTCAGACATGGGGTGGTATGTAGAGGAGAGGAATACAGGGGGTCAGACATTCATTGGTATGGAGGGGAGAGGAGTACAGGGGGTCAGACATGGGGTGGAATGGAGAGGAGTACAGGGGGTCAGACATGGGGTGGTATGGAGAGAAGGAGGAGTAAAGGGGGTTAGACATGGGGTGGTATTGAGAGGAGTACAGGGGGTCAGACATGGAGTGGTATGGAGAGAAGAGGAGTAAAGGAGGTTAGACATGGGGTGGTATTGAGAGGAGTACAGGGGGTCAGACATGGAGTGGTATGGAGAGAAGAGGAGTAAAGGAGGTTAGACATGGGGTGGTATTGAGAGGAGTATAGGGGGACAGACATGGGGTGGTATGGAAAGGAGTACAGGGGGTCAGACAGGGGGCGTTATGAAGAAGAGTACAGGGGTCAGACATGGGGTGGTATGGACAGGAGAAGAGTACAGGGGGTCAGATATGGGTTGGTATGGAGAGGAGTAGGGGGATCAGACATGGGGTGGTATGGAAAGGAGAGGAGAGGAGCACAGGGGGTCAGACATGGGGTCGTATGGAGAGGAGTACAGGGGGTCAGACATGGGGTGGTATGGAGAAGAGTACAGGGGGTCAGACATGGTTTGGTATGAAGAGGAGCAGAGGGGGTCAGTCATCGGATGGTATGGAGAGGAGAGGAGAGGAGTACAGGGGGTCAGACATGGGGTGGTTTTGGAGAGGAGTACAGGGGGTAAGACATGTAGTGGCATGGAGAGGAGTACAAGGTGTCAGACATGGGGTGATATGAAGAGGAGAGGAGTACATGGGGTCAGACATGGGCTGTTATGGAGAGGAGAGGAACATAGGGGGTCAGACATGGGGTGGTATGGAGAGGAGTGCAGGAAGTCAGACATGGGGTGGTATGAAGAGGAGTACAGGGGGTCAGACATGGGGTGGTATGGACAGGAGAAGAGTACAGGGGGTCAGACATTGGTTGGTATGGAGAGGAGTAGGGGGGTCAGACATGGGGTGGTATGGAGAAGAGTACAGGGGGTCAGACATGGTTTGGTATGAAGAGGAGCAGAGGGGGTCAGTCATCGGGGGGTATGGAGAGGAGAGGAGTACAGGGGGTCAGACATGAGGTGGTATGGAGAGGAGAGGAGTACAAGGGGTCAGACATGGGGTGGTTTGGAGAGGAGTACAGGGGGTAAGACATGGAGTGGCATGGAGAGGAGTACAAGGTGTCAGACATGGGGTGGTATGGAGAGGAGAGGAGTACAGGGGGTCAGACATGGGGTGGTATGAAGAGGAGTACAGGGGGTCAGACATGGGGTGGTATGGACAGGAGAAGAGTACAGGGGGTCAGACATTGGTTGGTATGGAGAGGAGTAGGGGGGTCAGACATGGGGTGGTATGGAGAAGAGTACAGGGGGTCAGACATGGTTTGGCATGAAGAGGAGCAGAGGGGGTCAGTCATCGGGTGGTATGGAGAGGAGAGGAGTACAGGGGGTCAGACATGAGGTGGTATGGAGAGGAGTACAAGGGGTCAGACATGGGGTGGTTTGGAGAGGAGTACAGGGGGTAAGACATGGAGTGGCATGGAGAGGAGTACAAGGTGTCAGACATGGGGTGGTATGGAGAGGAGAGGAGTACAGGGGGTCAGACATGGGGTGGTATGGAGAGGGGTAAAGGGGGCAGACTTGGGGTGGAATGGAGAGGAGAGAAGATCAGGGGGTCAGACATGGGTGGTATGGAGAGGAGTACAGGGGGTCAGACATGGGTTGGTATGGAGAGGAGTATAGGGGGTCTGACATGGGGTGGTGTGGAGAGGAGTATAGGGGGTCAGACATGGGGTAGATTGGTGAGGAGTATAGGGGGTCAGACATGGGGTGGTATGGAGAGGAGAAGAGTACAGGGAGTCTGACATGGGGTGGTATGGAAAGGAGTACAGGGGTTTAGACATGGAGTGGTATGGAGAGGGTACAGGGGTCAAAAATGGGGTTGTATGGAGAGGAGTACAAGGGGTCAGACATGGGGTGGTATGGAGAGGAGAGGAGCACAGAGGGTTAGACATGGGGTCATATGGAGAGGAGTACAGGGGGTCAGACAAGGGGTGATATGAAGAGGAGAGGAGTACATGGGGTCAGACATGGGGTGTTATGGAGAGGAAAGGAACACAGGGGGTCAGACATGGGGTGGTATGGAGAGGAGTACAGGGGGTCAGACATGGAGTTGTATGGAGAGGAGTGCAGGGGGTCAGACATAGGGTGTTATGGAGAGGAGTACACGGGGTCAGACATGGGGTGGTATGAAGAGGAGTACAGGGGGTCAGACATGGGGGGGTATGGACAGGAGAAGAGTACAGGGGGTCAGACATTGGTTGGTATGGAGAGGAGTAGGGGGGTCAGACATGGGGTGGTATGGAGAGGAGTACAGGGGGTCAGACATGGGTTGGTATGGAGAGGAGTATAGGGGGTCTGACATGGGGTGGTGTGGAGAGGAGTATAGGGGGTCAGATATGGGGTAGATTGGTGAGGAGTATAGGGGGTCAGACATGGGGTGGTATGGAGAGGAGAAGAGTACAGGGAGTCTGACATGGGGTGGTATGGAAAGGAGTACAGGGGTTTAGACATGGGGTGGTATGGAGAGGGTACAGGGGTCAAAAATGGGGTTGTATGGAGAGGAGTACAAGGGGTCAGACATGGGGTGGTATGGAGAGGAGAGGAGCACAGAGGGTTAGACATGGGGTCATATGGAGAGGAGTACAGGGGGTCAGACATGGGGTGTTATGGAGAGAAGAGGAACACAGGGTGTCAAACATGGGGTGGTATGGAGAGGAGTGCAGGGGGTCAGACATGGGGTTGTATGGAGAGGAGTGCAGGGGGTCAGACATAGAGTGTTATGGAGAGGAGTACAGGGGGTCAGACCAGGGGTGTTATGTAGAGGAGTTCAGGGTTTCAGATATGGGGTGGTAAGGAGAGGAGAACAGGAGGTCAGACAAGGGGTGGTTTAAAGAGGAGTACAGGCGGTCGGACAAGGGGTGTTATGGAGAGGAGTACAGGGGATCAGACATGAGGTGGTATGGAGAGGAGTACAGGGGATCAGACATGGAGTTGTATGGAGAGGAGTATAGGGGGTCAGACATGGAGTTGTATGGAGAGGAGTACAAGGGGGTCAGACATGGAGTGGTATGGAGGGAAGAACAGGGGGTCAGACATGGGGTGGTTATGGAGAGGAGTACAGGGGGTCAGATATGGGGTGGTAAGGAGAGAAGTACAGGGAGTCAGACATGGGGTGGTATATGGAGGAGTACAGGGGTCAGACATGGGGTGGTATGGAGAGGAGTACAGAGGGTTAGGCATGGGGTGGTATGGAGAGGAGAGGAGTACTGGGGGTCAGACATGGGTGGTATAGAGAGGAGTACAAGGGGTCAGACATGGGGTGGTATGGAGAGGAGAGGAGAGGAGTACAGGGGGTCAGACAGGGGGTGGTATGGAGAGGAGCAAAAGGTGTCAGATATGGGGTGGTATGGAGAGGAGAGAAGTACAGGGGGTCAGACATGGGTTGGTATTGAGAGGAGTGGAGTACAGGGGGTCAAACATTAGGTGGTATAGAGAGGAGTACAGGGGGGTCAGACATGGGGTGGTATGGAGAGGAGTGGGTGGATCAGACATGAGGTGGTAGGGAGAGGAGAGGAGTACAGGGGGTAAGACATGGGGTGGCATGGAGAGGAGTAGGAGGGTCAGTCATGGGGTGGTATGGAGAGGAGTACAGGGGGTCAGATATGGGGTGTTATGGAAAGGAGAGACGTACAGAAGGTCAGAGATGGGTTAGTATGGAGAGGAGTAGGGGGGGTCAGACATGGGGTGATATGGAGAGGAGAACAGGGGGTCAGACATAGGTCGTACGGAGAGGAAAACAGGGTGTCAGACATGGGGTGGTATGGAGAGGAGTACAGGGGTCAGACATGGGGTGCTATGGAGAGAAGTACAGGGGGTCAGACAGGGGTTGTTATGGAGAGGAGCAGGGGGGTCAGACATGAGGTGGTATGGAGAGGAGTAAAGGGGGTCAGACATGTGGCGGTATAGAGAGGAGTACAACCCTAACCCTAACCCTATCACTAACCCCAACCCTATCCCTAACCCTAATCCTATCCCTAATCCTAACCCCAACCCTATCCCTAACCCTAACCCCAACCCTATCCCTAACCCTAACCTTGTCCCTAATCCTATCCCTAATCCTAAACCAAACCCTATCCCTAACCCTTACCCCAAACCGATCCCTATCCCTAACTCTTACCCTATCCCTAACCCTATCCCTAACCCCATCCCTAACCCCGACCCCAACCCTAACACTATCCCTAACCCTAAACCCTATCAATAACCTTAACCCTAACCCAAATCCTAACCCTAACCGCAACCCTATCAATAACCCTTATCCTAACCCTATCCCTAATCCTTACCCTAACCCTATCCCTAATCCCAACCCTAACCCTAAACCTATCCCTAACCCCAATCTCAACCCCATCCCTATCTCTAACCCTATTCCTAACCCTATCCCTAAAACTAATCCTAACCCTATCCCTAACCCTAACCCTAACCCTATCCCTAACCTCAACCCTATCCCTAACCCCAACCCTATCCCTAACCCCAACCCTGACCCTAACCCCAACCCTAACCCAAACCCCAACCCCAACCCTATCCCTAACCCTATCCCAAACCCTATCCCTAATCCTATCCCTAACCCTATCCCTAATCCTAACCCTAATCCTATCCCTAACCCTAAACCTATCCCTATCCCCAACCCTATCCCTAACCCTATCCCTAACGCTAACCCTATCCCTAATCCTAACCCTATCTTTAACCACTTTACAACCGGAGGATTTTGCTGTCTTCCGTCCAGGCCACTTTTTGCGATTCGGCGCTGTGCGACTTCAACTGACAATTGCGCGGTCGTGCGACGCCGTACCCAAACGAAATTTACGTCCTTTTTTTCCCACAAACAGAGCTTTCTTTTGGTGGTATTTGATCACCTGTGCGATTTTTACTTTTTGCGCTATAAACAAAAAAAGAGCGTTTATTTTGAAAAAATAACAATATTTTTCACATTTTTTTATATGAAATTCCCCCCAAAAAAGATGTAAAAACCAATTTTTTTAAAAGTTTTTGGCCAATTTGTTTTATGCTACATATGTTTGGTAAAAAAAATCGCAATAAGCGTATTTTGATTGGTTTGCGCAAAAGTTATTGCGTTTACTAACAAAGGGAAAGATTTCTGTCATTTTTGGTGTTTTTTTTTTAACGCGTAATGGCGGCGATCTGCGATTTTTTTTGCGGGACTGCGACATTGCGGCGGACAGACCGGACCCCTGACTGACATTTTTGACACTTTTGGGGGTACCAGTGACATTACTGCAGTAATCAGTGCTATATATATGCACTGTTACTGTAAAAATGACACTGGCAGGGAAGGGGTTAATTTTATTGGAGAGGGAGGGGTTAATGTATGCCTGGTGCTTACTGACGTGTAGGGGGGGAGGTGACTATGTGATTCATGGACAGATCGGATGTCCAGCTATGCTGAACAGTCCGATCTGTCACTCCCTGTCACTATGGAGATCCGCCCGCTGTGTTTACACACAGCGGGCGGATCTCCAGACTCGATCCCCGACGATCGGGTAAGAGCAGCGGCGATCGCCGCTGCTCCTCCCCTGGCCCGACTCCCGCTGTGAATGAAAACAGCGGGAGCGAGCCTCCGGCGGCGCGCAAGCGCCGCCCAGAAGGGGAGGAGTCCAGTCACATTAATACTACGTGACTGGACGATAACGAACCACTCTGCCGCAGTAGTATTACTGTGAGCGGTTGCAGAGTGGTTAACCTAAACCCTAACCCTATCCTTAACCCTAACCCTATCCCTAACCTTAACCCCAACCCTATCCCTAATCCTAACCCTATCCCTAATCCTTACCCTAACCCTAACCCTAACTCTAACCCTATCCCTAACCCCTATCCCTAACCCTAACCCTTAACCTAACCCAACCTAACCCCAACCCTATCCCTAACGCTAACCCTAACCCTAATCCTAACCCTATCCCTAACCTTAACCACTTGCCGACTGCTCATAGTATATTTACTGCGGCAGTCAGCCCCTCACAGGCAGAGCGACGTAGGTCTACGTCGCTAGCCTGTGAGGCTCTGGGGAGCAAGAGCACGCCGCCAGAGGCGCTCTCCTGCTCGGTCACGGACCCCCCCCCGCGCGTGGTCACTCGGCTAATGTAAACAAGCCGCCTATCATTCTCCCCGGTGTAGAAACAATGATCACACGGTTCTACTATGTAGGACCGTTGATCATTGTTCCTACACCTCAAGCCACAGCCAATCACAGTTAGAATCACGCCCCTAGGGACACACACAGCCCCTCTCTCTCAAATAAAGTTAACCCCTTCACTGCCAGTGTATTTTTACAGTAACAGTGCATATGTATAGCACTGATTACTGTAGAAATGTCACTGGTAACCCCAAAAGTGTCAAAAATGTCAGTCAAGGGTCCGATCTGTCCACCGCAATGTCGCAGTACCGCAAAAAAAATTGCAGATCGCCGCCATTGCGCGTTAAAAAAAACAACAAAAATGACAGAAATCTTTCCCTTTGTCAGTAAACGCAATAACTTTTGCGCAAACCAATCAAAATACGCTTTTTGCAATTTTTTTTTACCAAACATATGTAGCATAAAACAAATTGGCCGAAAATGTTAAAAAATTTTGATTTTTACATTTTTTTGGGGGGGGATTTCATATAAAAAATGTGAAAAATATTGTTATTTTTGCAAAATTGTCGCTCTTTTTTTGTTTATAGCGCATGATCAAAAAATTGCACAGGTGATCAAATACCACCAAAAGAAAGCTCTGTTTGTGGGAAAAAAAGGACGTCAAATTTGTTTAGGTGCAGCGTTGCACGACCGCGAAATGGTCCATTAAAGTCACGCAGTGCCGAATCGCAAAATAACCCCTGGTCAGGAAGGGGGCAAAATCTTCCCGGGCTTAAGTGGTTAACCCTAACCATAACCCTAACCCTATCCCTAACCCCAACTCTATCCCTAATCCTTACCCTATCCCTAATCCTTACCCTAACCCTATCCCTAACCCCAACCCTAAACCCTAACCCTAACACTAACCCTAACCCTAACCCTATCCCTAACCCTATCCCTAACCCTAACATTAATCCTAACCCTAACCCCAACCCTATCCCTAACCCTATCCATAACCCTGACCCTAACCCTATCCCTAATCCTATCCCTAACCCTAACCCCAACCATAACCCTAAACCCAACCCTATCCCTAACCCTAACCCTATCCCTAATCCTAACCCTATCCCTAATCCTAACCTTATCCCTAACCCCAACCCAATCCCTAACCCCAATCCTTTCCCTAACCCCAACCCTATCCCTAACCCCCAACCCTTTCCCTAACCCTAACCCAATCCCCTAACCCTAACCTTATCCCTAACTCTAACCCTAATCCCTATCCCTAATTCTAACCCTAACCCCAACCCTAACCCTAACCCCAACCCTATCCCTAACCCTATCCCTAACCCCATCCCTAACCCTAACCCTAACCCCGACCCCAACCTTAAACCTAACCTTAACCCTAACCCTATCCCAAACCCTAACCCTAACTGCAACCCTATCCATAACCCTATCCCTAACCCTAACCCTAATCATAACCCTATCCCTAATCCTTACCCTAACCCTATCCCTAACCCCAACCCTAAACCCAACCCTATTTCTAACCCTAAACCTATCCCTAAACCCTATCTCAACTCCATCCCTATCTCTAACCCTATCCCTAACCCTATTCCTAAACCTAACCCCAACCCTATCCCTAATCCTAACCCTATCCCTAACCCTATCCCTAATCCCAACCCTAACCCCAACCCTATCCCTAATTCTAAGCCTAACCCTATCCCTAACCTTAACCCCAACCCGATCCCTATCCCTTACCCTATCCCTAACCCTAACCCCAACCCTATCCCTAACCCTATCCCTAACCCCAACCCTATCCCTATCCCTAACCCTAACCCTATCTCTAACCCTATCCTTAACCCTAACCCTAACCCCCACCCTAGATAAACAAAATAATGATCTGCCACAAAGAATATAGTTGAATAGCCTCCATCCCTGTTAAATATATAAAGTAGGAACTGGGGAAATGGGACTTTGAATGAGGCATGAAATAAAGAAAAAAAGAATTTATTTTGGAGACATGCAATTATACAGTTCATATGTTTATGGACAATTATTGAAACAGTATACAATTCATATTAAGAATATAAATACAATAAAATAGGATCTCACATAGGATCTCTAAAATTAATTTCAATATGGAAACACTGTATATATCAATTCATACATGATCAAAATAAAAGGATAATTTGTTTTATAGCATCCGAGTTATATTGTAGACTCGACGCGTTTCCTGGACCTCCGTCCATTCATCAGGAGTATTGGATACATATAAAGTGTCTGAAGAAGAAAAAAGGGGCTTTGAACATATTTGCACCAGAACATATGAATATAAAAGATATATCAATCTAAAAATCTGTAAACACATTTTTTTACCTTAGACATCTCAAGGTCAATTAGACACAAAAGAAATAAAGCCCAACCTCGGAGGGAAAATGGCGGCATCAGAGGCATGATCTCCCCCGGGGCTGAGGTGCAGAGAAAGCCAGTCACGACCGCGGATGATGGAACTACAGTCCGGGCAGAAAGTACAGACCTCCTAGGTTAGGTGATGACAATTGGGGTATCCTTGGATCGGTATTGATCTAAACAAGCATACATAAATATTGTGAATGAGTCACATCTATACATTGACATGTTACTGAAGACAAATAGACCGATCCAAGGAGAAGCACCCAGGAGATGTAGGTTGAGCAATTCAATCGAGAGGTGACAATAAAAATTGGAGAAGGAAAGACTAAAAAATAGAAAATAGAAAGGAACCAAAAGACCAGTATAAGAGCTAGTGCATCAAGGTGCTTGAACTAGAGTTCAAATGATGGAACTACAGTCCGAGCAGAAGGTACAGACCTACAAGATTAAATGATCGTAATGACAATGGGGTATCCATGGATCGGTATTGATCTAAACAAGCATACATAAATATTATAAATATGAGTCAAGTAGACTATCTATACATTGAAATGTTAATGAAGACAAATAGACCGATCCAAGGAGAAGCACCCATGAGATATAGATTGAGCAATTCAATCGAAAGGTGACAATGAAATTTGGAAAAGGAAAAACTATAAAAGAACCAAAGGACCAGTATAGGAACTAGTGCATCCGCAAGGTGCATAAACTAGGGTTCAGGTGAAAGCATACCATAGATAAGATTGCATGTGGAGTGGGGTGATCTCCCTGTGAAGCAAGGTGATGGAAAGGAGAGCTGATGATAACCCAGCCACGTATCCCGAGGCACAGGCAGAATCTGCACCGCCATGTAACCCGCCAATTTGAGACGGAAATCCGCCCTCACACATCCAATATAACCGGAAGTAGGTGGCGTCAGACCATCCAGGGCGGAGAATGGAAAGAAAGGGGAAGTGTTCACGGCGGTGCGGCAAAACAAATTGGCCGTCACACACCGGACAGCCCTACATGGCGCCCATGGACATAGAAGTACCCAACCCCCAAGCTGGATGCTATGGCAGAGACAGATAGGGGGGAGGAGCTCCAACTAGCCATCGCAGCCCCGGAGAGAGAAACCTCTCATGCCCCATTGAAAACCACTCCGGATGGATCATAAACATATGTTTGTATTTAATAGATTCCTAAATAAAAATAAAAATTAATCTAATAGTCAAAAATAGATAATCATTGTTATGATGCAAAATGAATGAGAAAATAGATATGAGTAAAAAAAGAGGGAGGTGGCAGATCAATAGGACCGGGGTGTATTATCCACCCAATATATCGAAGATAAACAAAATAATCATCTGCCACAAAGAATATAGTTGAATAGCCTCCATCCCTGTTAAATATATAAAGAAGGACCTGGGGAAATGGGACTTTGAATGAGGCATGAAATAAAGAAAAAAAGAATTTGTTTTGGAGACATGCAATTAGTGTTGAGCGAACACGGACTGTATTATTCGTGTTCGTACCGAATAATTGGATTTTTGTTACCCGAACACGGACACGGACACTTTACTGTATGTTCGGGTAAAAAATCCGTGTTCGGTCGTTTTATTTCCGGGTTTTGCATGTTTTGGCGCTCTTTTCATGGCGGGCTTTCAACAGCCAATCAACAATCGTTTAACTGGTGTGCCTTAAGCTATCCCAGCCATGCCTGCAAATGTATGAGTAGCTGTGATTGGCCGTCTGAAGCATGTGACCAAGTCTTTATAAGTTTGAGGCAGCCGCAGCGGCGTCATTCTGCTGCTTAGCTCAGGGACAGAGCACACATACGTGCTGGCTGCTGATTAGGGAAAGACAGGCAGGGAAAACAAATTGGTGTCCGGATAGAATTTAGGGTCAGGTCGGAGTGTTTAGGCAGGGCGAGTTGTAGGCATTTTAGGGATAGAGTCTGCTGAATTATAGGGTCAGTGTGTTCTACAAACTACAATCGATATTGCTGTGTGGGGTGGGGTCTGCACTTAATCCTGATCTACGATCTCTTCTCAATCCTGTTAGGGAGAGGCTGCTGCTGAATTATAGGGTCAGTGTGTTCTACAAACTACAATCGATATTGCTGTGTGGGGTGGGGTCTGCACTTAGTCCCGATCTACGATCTCTTCTCAATCCTGTTAGGGAGAGGCTGCTGCTGAATTTTAGAGAAAGTGTGTTCTACAAACTACAATCGATATTGCTGTGTGGTGTGGGATAGGAGATAGGCAGGTGTCAGTGATCCACATCCATTTTTCTGTGTGTGGGCTGCAGTGAACACAATCTTTTTGGGGTGCAGTGAACACAATCCTTTTGGGGTGCAGTGAACAAAATCTTTGTGGGGTACAGTGAACACAATCTTTGTGGGGTGCAGTGAACAAAATCTTTGGGGGGTACAGTGAACACAATCTTTGTGGGGTACAGTGAACACAATCTTTGTGGGGTGCAGTGAAGACAATCCTTTTGGGGTGCAGTGAACACAATCTTTGTGGGGTACAGTGAACAAAATATTTGTGGGGTACAGTGAACACAATCTTTGTGGGGTACAGTGAACACAATCTTTGTGGGGTGCAGTGAACAAAATCTTTGGGGGGTACAGTGAACACAATCTTTGTGGGGTAAAGTGAACACAATCTTTGTGGGGTGCAGTGAAGACAATCCTTTTGGGGTGCAGTGAACACAATCTTTGTGGGGTACAGTGAACACAATCTTTGTGGGGTGCAGTGAAGACAATCCTTTTGGGGTGCAGTGAACACAATCTTTGTGGGGTACAGTGAACACAATCTTTGTGGGGTGCAGTGAACAAAATCTTTGGGGGGTACAGTGAACACAATCTTTGTGGGGTACAGTGAACACAATCTTTGTGGGGTGCAGTGAAGACAATCCTTTTGGGGTGCAGTGAACACAATCTTTGTGGGGTACAGTGAACACAATCTTTGTGGGGTGCAGTGAACAAAATCTTTGTGGGGTACAGTGAACACAATCTTTGTGGGGTACAGTGAACACAATCTTTGTGGGGTGCAGTGAAGACAATCCTTTTGGGGTGCAGTGAACACAAACTTTGTGGGGTACAGTGAACACAATCTTTGTGGGGTGCAGTGAAGACAATCCTTGTGGGGTGCAGTGAAGACAATCCTTTTGGGGTGCAGTGAACAAAATATTTGTGGGGTACAGTGAACACAATCTTTGTGGGGTACAGTGAACACAATCTTTGTGGGGTGCAGTGAACAAAATCTTTGGGGGGTACAGTGAACACAATCTTTGTGGGGTACAGTGAACACAATCTTTGTGGGGTGCAGTGAAGACAATCCTTTTGGGGTGCAGTGAACACAATCTTTGTGGGGTGCAGTGAACAAAATCTTTGTGGGGTACAGTGAACACAATCTTTGTGGGGTACAGTGAACACAATCTTTGTGGGTTGCAGTGAACAAAATCTTTGGGGGGTACAGTGAACACAATCTTTGTGGGGTACAGTGAACACAATCTTTGTGGGGTACAGTGAAGACAATCCTTTTGGGGTGCAGTGAACAAAATCTTTGTGGGGTACAGTGAACACAATCTTTGTGGGGTACAGTGAACAAAATCTTTGTGGGGTGCAGTGAAGACAATCCTTGTGGGGTGCAGTGAAGACAATCCTTGTGGGGTGCAGTGAACAAAATCTTTGTGGGGTACAGTGAACACAATCTTTGTGGGGTGCAGTGAACAAAATCTTTGGGGGGTACAGTGAACACAATCTTTGTGGATTACAGTGAACACAATCTTTGTGGGGTGCAGTGAAGACAATCCTTTTGGGGTGCAGTGAACACAATCTTTGTGGGGTACAGTGAACACAATCTTTGTGGGGTGCAGTGAACAAAATCTTTGGGGGGTACAGCGAACACAATCTTTGTGGGGTACAGTGAACACAATCTTTGTGGGGTGCAGTGAAGACAATCCTTTTGGGGTGCAGTGAACACAATCTTTGTGGGGTACAGTGAACACAATCTTTGTGGGGTGCAGTGAAGACAATCCTTGTGGGGTGCAGTGAAGACAATCCTTGTGGGGAGCAGTGAACAAAATCTTTGGGGGGTACAGTGAACACAATCTTTGTGGGGTACAGTGAACACAATCTTTGTGGGGTGCAGTGAACACAATCCTTTTGGGGTGCAGTGAACACAATCTTTGTGGGGTACAGTGAACACAATCTCATACTTCTGAAGATTTGAGGGTGCTGCCTGTTTCATCCTCCTCCTCCTCATCCATCCTTTTAGGGGTACAAACAATAGTAATTGGGGCCTAGTGTGCTTCTGTACGTGTGAAAAACATACACTTTTTTTTGATCATATTTCCTATTCCGCTATTCAATAAAAACCTTTGGAGATCAATTAAATTGCGGGATAGTCTGTGTCGGTACGTGTGAGTTCCACCTTTCCAAGTTTTTGGGGTTCATCTCATACTTCTGAAGCTTTGAGGGTGCTGCCTGTTCCATACTCCTCCTCCTCCTCATCCATCCTTTTAGGTGTACAAACAATAGTAATTGGGGCCTAGTGTGCTTCTGTACGTGTGAGATACATACACATTTTTTGATCATATTTCCTATTCCGCTATTCAATAAAAACCTTTGGGGATCAATTAAATTGCGGAATAGTCTGTGTCGGTACGTGTGAGATCCACCTTTCCAAGTTTTTGGGGTTCATCTCATACTTCTGAAGCTTTGAGGGTGCTGCCTGTTCCATACTCCTCCTCCTCCTCATCCATCCTTTTAGGTGTACAAACAATAGTAATTGGGGCCTAGTGTGCTTCTGTACGTGTGAGATACATACACTTTTTTTGATCATATTTCCTATTCCGCTATTCAATAAAAACCTTTGGGGATCAATTAAATTGCGGAATAGTCTGTGTCGGTACGTGTGAGATCCACCTTTCCAAGTTTTTGGGGTTCATCTCATACTTCTGAAGCTTTGAGGGTGCTGCCTGTTCCATACTCCTCCTCCTCCTCATCCATCCTTTTAGGTGTACAAACAATAGTAATTGGGGCCTAGTGTGCTTCTGTAAGTGTGAGATACATACACTTTTTTTGATCATATTTCCTATTCCGCTATTCAATAAAAACCTTTGGGGATCAATTAAATTGCGGAATAGTCTGTGTCGGTACGTGTGAGATCCACCTTTCCAAGTTTTTGGGGTTCATCTCATACTTCTGAAGCTTTGAGGGTGCTGCCTGTTCCATACTCCTCCTCCTCCTCATCCATCCTTTTAGGTGTACAAACAATAGTAATTGGGGCCTAGTGTGCTTCTGTACGTGTGAGATACATACACTTTTTTTGATCATATTTCCTATTCCGCTATTCAATAAAAACCTTTGGGGGATCAATTAAATTGCGGGATAGTCAGTACGTGTGAGATCCACCTTTCCAAGTTTTTGGGGTTCATCTGTGACGTGCCCACAAGGTGGAACTCCACCTTGCACATGCTGCTGTGCGAGCAGCAGCAGGCCATAGTGGAGTTTCAGCTGCAGCACGCACGCGTGAGTCGCTCTGCGGAACAGCACCACTTCACCACCAATAACTGGGCCTCCATGCGAGACCTGTGTGCCTTGTTGCGCTGTTTTGAGTACTCCACCAACATGGCCAGTGGCAATGACGCTGTTCTCAGCTTAACTATCCCACTTCTATGCCTCCTTGAAAAAACAATTCGGGCGATGATGGAAGATGATGTGGCACAGGATGAGGAGGAGGAGGAGGAGGATGAAGAGGTAACATTTCAAAGGCTTTCAGGGCAGTCATTCGCAAGGGGCTCCGAGGGTGGGTTCCTGCACACACAAATGCCAGGGACACAATTGTCCAGCAGGGGCACAGTTCTGGAGGATGAGGAGGAGGAGGAGCTGGAGGAGGAGCTGGAGGAGGAGATGGAACCATGTTCACAGCAGGTAGGCACCCAGGCCAGCTCATGGCCATCACTGGTGCGTGGCTGGGGGGATACAGAGGACACGGACGATACACCTCCCACAGAGGACAGCCTTTCGTCGCCTCTGGGCAGCCTGGCACACATGAGCGATTACATGCTGCAGTGTCTCCACAACGACCGCCGAGTTGCCCACATTCTAACTTGTGCTGATTACTGGGTGGCCACGCTGCTGGATCCCCGTTACAAGGACAACGTACCGTCCTTAATTCACTCACTGGAGCGCGATCGCAAGATGCGCGAGTACAAGCGCACGCTGGTAGATGCGATGCTGCTGGCATTCCCATCTGACAGCGGGGCCACAGTGGAAGCACAAGGCAGAGGAGGAGGAGGAGGAGGAGGAGGAGGTCGCCAACGCAACCAGGGCACCGCCAGCACCTCAGAAGGCAGGGTTAGCATGGCCAAAATGTGGAAAAGCTTTGTCAGCACGCCACAACAAACAGCAGCACCAGCAGCTCAGATGGAACGTCTTAGCAGGAGGCAGCATTTTACCAACATGGTGAAGCAGTATGTGTGCACACGCCTACATGTAGTGAATGAGGGGTCTGCCCCCTTCAACTTCTGGGTCTCCAAATTGGGCACATGGCCTGAGCTTGCCCTTTACGCCTTGGAGGTGCTGGCGTGCCCTGCAGCCAGTGTATTATCTGAACGGGTATTTAGCACGGCTGGGGGCGTTATAACAGACAAGCGCAGCCGCCTGTCCAGAGACAATGTGGACAAGCTCACATTCATTAAAATGAACCAGGCATGGATCCCACGGGACTTTTCCGTACCTTGTGCAGAATAGCAATGGATACCGACCTTACCCACCCATTGTTCCGTTTTTGCTCTTTCTCACTCTTTTGGGGTGTACCCTCATTTAAAATTTGTGAAAAGAAGCAGTGTTGGCTACCTCGTCCTCCTCCTCAGGGCCAGATTAACGTAGGGGCTATTGGAGCTGCAGCTCCAGGCCCCTACCTTTTATATAGGCCCCGGGTTGGCCATATTCACTGTGACCGCTCTTCTGTCACTTGTAAACACAAAAGTCTGGCTTCTATGCTCGCTTCCCCAGGCAGCATCCTCAGAACCTCCCCACACAGTGCAAAGGCCTGACAAGGAGGGACAGTTGCCGATGCATGGATGTGTTTATGGGCTTCAGAGACAGCATCCCATGTTGAATTAGGCATGCATGGCTGCACCCTTCCTCCTCTGGATGCATGCCAAGGCACGGCCCTTAAGGCCCTTCAAAATCCTCAGCACCAAGACCATGATGCTCTTAATCCGGCCCTTGTCCTCCTCCACCGCCGCTTCCACCTACACCGCCCATAGGTGTGCGCAGCCTATTGCATTAGGGTGTGCACCCCAAAGTTGAAATACACATGCATGTGTTTGCCTACATGTACATGGCCCCGATACATTACTCTCCCTGCTGGCAAAGAGAAATTGAGCAGAGCAGGTCCGAGGGAGATCTTTCCCATCTCCTCACTGGCAAACAGAGTGATAATGCTATGTGCCCTAGGTGATTAGGGTGTGCCCAGGTACACCCGGCACACCCTGTGCGCACGCCTATGACACCGCCACATCCACCACCACCTCAACCTCCCTCCTACTCCATATGGGCCTCGTCCTTCAGAGATGAAGAACATTGTTTTATTTTTCTGTTTTTTTTTTGTTGTTTTAAGTTATTTCCCTATCCACATTTGTTTGCAGAGCACTTGCCATGCTCTTAATTACGTTTTGCTGCCATTTGCAGCACTCTAGCCCTGTCCATTGGTGTTTTAGAGCCATTTTAGTGCCTTAAAGTTCGGGTCCCCATTGACTTCAATGGGGTTTGGTGTCCGGGAAAAGTTCGGTAAAAGTCCGGGACACGGACCCGGACTTTTTTTTAAAGTTCGGCCGAACCCGTCGAACACGGACATCTAGGTGTCCGCTCAACCCTACATGCAATTATACAGTTCATATGTTTATGGACAATTATTGAAACAGTATACAATTCATATTAAGAATATAAATACAATAAAATAGGATCTCATATAGGATCTCTAAAATTAATATCAATATGGAAACACTGTATATATCAATTCATACATGATCAAAATAAAAGGATAAATTGTTTTATAGCATCCGAGTTATATTGTAGACTCGATGCGTTTCCTGGACCTCCGTCCATTCATCAGGAGTATTGGATACATATAAAGTGTCTGAAGAAGAAAAAAGGGGCTTTGAACATATTTGCACCAGAACATATGAATATAAAAGATATATCATTCTAAAAATCTGTTAACACAATTTTTTACCTTAGACATCTCAAGGTCAATTAGACACAAGAGAAATAAAGCCCAACCTCGGAGGGAAAATGGCGGCATCAGAGGCATGATCTCCCCCGATGGTCCTCAGCCCCTAACCCTAACCCTATCCCTAATCCTAACCCTATCCCTATCCCTGTCCCTATCCCTATCCCTAAACCTAACCCTATCCCTAAAACTAACCCTTTCCCTATCCCTAACCCTAACCCCAACCCTATCCCTAACGCTAACCCTATCCCTAAAGCTATCCCTAATCCTAACCCTAACCCTATCTTTAACCTTAACCCTAACCCTATCCCTAACCCCAACCCTATCCCTAATCCTAACCCTATCCCTAATCCTTACCCTAACCCCAACCCTAACTCTAACCCTATCCCTAACCTTAACCCCAACCCTATCCCTAACCCTAAACCTAAACCTAACCTAACCCTAACCCTAACCCTATCCCTAACCCTAACCCTATCCCTAACGCTAACCCTAACCCTAACCTAACCCTAACACTATCCCTAACCCCAACCCTATCCCTAACCCTATCCCTAACGCTAACCCTTACCCTAATCCTAACCCTAATCCTAACATTAACCCTAACCCTATCCCTAACCCCAACCCTATCCCTAATCCTTACCCTATCCCTAATCCTTACCCTAACCCTAACCCCAACCCTAACTCTAACCCTATCCCTAACCTTAACCCCAACCCTATCCCTAACCCTAAACCTAAACCTAACCTAACCCTAACCCTAACCCTATCCCTAACCCTAACCCTATCCCTAACGCTAACCCTAACCCTAACCTAACCCTAACACTATCCCTAACCCCAACCCTATCCCTAACCCTATCCCTAACGCTAACCCTTACCCTAATCCTAACCCTAATCCTAACATTAACCCTAACCCTATCCCTAACCCCAACCCTATCCCTAATCCTTACCCTAACCCTATCATTAATCCTAACCCTAAACCTAACCCCAACCCTATCCCTAACCCTGACCCTAACCCTAATCCTAACCCTATCCCTAACCCTAACCATAACCCTAAACCCAACCCTATCCCAAACCGTAACCCTATCCCAAATCCTAACCCTAACCTTATCCCTAATCCTAACCCTATCCCTAACCCTAACCCTAACCCCAACCCTTTCCCTAACCCCAACCCTATCCCTAACCCTAACCTTATCCCTAACTCTAACCCTAACCCTATCCCTAATTCTAACCCTAACCCCAACCCTTACCCCAACCCCAACCCTATCCCTTACCCCATCCCTAACCCTATCCTAAACCCCCAACCCTTTCCCTAACCCTAACCCTATCCCTAACCCCAACCCTATCCCTAATCCTAACCCTATCCCTAATCCTTACCCTAACCCTAACCCCAACCCTAACTCTAACCCTATCCCTAAACTTAACCCCAACCCTATCCCTAACCCTAAACCCTAACCTAACCCTAACCTAACCCTAACCCTAACCCTAACCCTAACCCTAACCCTATCCCTAACCCTATCCCTAATGCTAACCCTAACCCTAACCTAACCCTAACACTATCCCTAACCCCAACCCTATCCCTAACCCTATCCCTAACGCTAACCTTTACCCTAATCCTAACCCTAACATTAACCCTAACCATATCCCTAACCCTAACCCCAACCCTATCCCTAATCCTTACCCTAACCCTATCATTAATCCTAACCCTAAACCTAACCCGAACCCTATCCCTAACCCTAATCCTAACCCTATCCCTAACCATAACCCTAAACCCAACCCTATCCCAAACCGTAACCCTATCCCTAATCGTAACCCTAACCTTATCACTAATCATAACCCTATCCCTAACCCTAACCCCAACCCTTTCCGTAACCCCAACCATATCCCTAACCCTAACTCTAACCCTAACCCCCAACCCTTTCCCTTACCCTATCCCTAACCCTAACCTTATCCCTAACTCTAACCCTAACCCTATCCCTAATTCTAACCCTAACCCCAACCCTTACCCTAACCCCAACCCTATCCCTTACCCCATCCCTAACCCTATCTCTAACCCTAACCCCATCCCTAACCCTATCCCTAACCTTAACCAAATCACTAATCCTAACCCAAACCCTAACCCCAACCCTATCCCTAACCCTATCTTTAACCCTATCCCTATCCCTAATCCTAACCCTAACCCTATCCCTAATCCTAACCCCAACCCTATCCCTAACCCCAACCCTATCCCTATCCCTAACCATTTCCCTATCACTAACCCTATCCCTTACCCCAACCATGACCCTAAACCTAACCCTATCCCTAACCCTAACCCCAACCCTATCCCTAACACTATCCCTATCCCTATCACTAACCCTATCCCTAACCCTAATCCCAACCCTATCCCTAACCCTATTCCTAACCCTAACCCAATCCCTAACCCCAACCCTTTCCCTAAACCCAAACCTATCCCTAACCCTAACTCTAACCCTAACCCTATCCTAAACCCCCAACCCTTTTCCTAACCCTAACCCTAACCCTAACCCTAACCCTAACCCTATCCCTAACCCTATCCCTATCCCTAACCCTAACTCTAACCCTAATCCCTATCCCTAATTCTAACCCTAACCCTATCCCTAACCCCAACCCTATCCCTAATCCTAACCCTATCCCTAATCCTTACCCTAACCCTAACCCCAACCCTAACTCTAACCCTATCCCTAAACTTAACCCCAACCCTATCCCTAACCCTAAACTTAAACCTAACCCACCCTAACCCTATCCCTAACCATAACCCTAACCCTATCCCTAACGCTAACCCTAACCCTAACCTAACCCTAACACTATCCCTAACCCCAACCCTATCCCTAACCCTATCCCTAACGCTAACCTTTACCCTAATCCTAACCCTAACCCTAAAATTAACCCTATCCCTAACCCCAACCCTATCCCTAATCCTTACCCTAACACTATCATTAATCCTAACCCTAACCCTAACCCCAACCCTATCCCTAACCCTAATCCTAACCCTAACCATAACCCTAAACCCAACCCTATCCCAAACCGTAACCCTATCCCTAATCCTAACCCTAACCTTATCCCTAATCATAACCCTATCCCTAACCCCAACCCTTTCCGTAACCCCAACCCTATCCCTAACCCTAACTCTAACCCTAACCCCCAACCCTTTCCCTTACCCTATCCCTAACCCTAACCTTATCCCTAACTCTAACCCTAACCCTATCCCTAATTCTAACCCTAACCCCAACCCTTACCCTAACCCCAACCCTCTCCCTTACCCCATCCCTAACCCTATCTCTAACCCTAACCCCATCCCTAACCCTATCCCTAACCTTAACCAAATCACTAACCCTAATCCTAACCCAAACCCTAACCCCAACCCTATCCCTAACCCTATCTTTAACCCTATCCCTATCCCTAATCCTAACCCTATCCCTAATCCTAACCCCAACCCTATCCCTAACCCCAACCCTATCCCTAACCATTTCCCTATCACTAACCCTATCCCTTACCCCAACCATGACCCTAAACCTAACCCTATCCCTAACCCTAACCCCAACCCTATCCCTAACACTATCCCTATCCCTATCACTAACCCTATCCCTAACCCTAATCCCAACCCTATCCCTAACCCTAACCCTATCCCTAACCCTATTCCTAACCCTAACCCAATCCCTAACCCCAACCCTTTCCCTAAACCCAACCCTATCCCTAACCCTAACTCTAACCCTAACCCTATCCTAAACCCCCAACCCTTTCCCTAACCCTAACCCTATCCCTAACCCTATCCCTATCCCTAACCCTAACCCTAACTCTAACCCTAATCCCTATCCCTAATTCTAACCCTAACCCCAACCCTATCCCTAAACCCACCCCTATCCCTAACCCCTCCCCTAACCCTAACCCCATCCCTAACCCTATCCCTAACCCCATCCCTTTCCCTAACCCTTACCCTATCCCTAACCCTAATCCTAACCCTAACTCCAACCCTATCCCTAACCCTAACCCTATCCCTAACCCTGTCCTTCATCCTAACCCTATCCCTAACCCTTACCCTAACCCAAAACCTAACCCTAACCCTATCCCTAATGCTAACCCTATCCCTAACCCTAACCTTATCCCTAACCTTAACCCTATCCCTAACCCTATACCTAACCCTAACCCAATCCCTAACCCCAACCCTTTCCCTAAACCCAACCCTATCCCTAACCCTAACTCTAACCCTAACCCTATCCTAAACCCCCAACCCTTTCCCTAACCCTAACCCTAAACCTATCCCTAACCCTAACCCTATCCCTATCCCTAACCCTAACCCTAACTCTAACCCTAATCCCTATCCCTAATTCTAACCCTAACCCCAACCCTATCCCTAACCCCACCCCTATCCCTAACCCCATCCCTAACCCTATCCCTAACCCCGTCCCTATCCCTAACCCTTACCCTATCCCTAACCCTATCCCTAACCCCGTCCCTATCCCTAACCCTTACCCTATCCCTAACCCTAATCCTAACCCTAACTCCAACCCTATCCCTAACCCTAACCCTAACCCTGTCCTTCATCCTAACCCTATCCCTAACCCTAACCCTAACCCTAAACCTAACCCTAACCCTATCCCTAATGCTAACCCTATCCCTAACCCTAACCCTATCCCTAACCTTAACCCTAACGCTATCCCTAACAATAACCCTAACCCCAACCCTATCCCTAATCCTTACCCTAACCCTATCCCTAACCCCAACCCTAAACCCTAACCATATCCCTAATCCTAACCATAACCCTAACCCCAACCCTATCCCTAACCCTATCCTTAACCCTATCCCTTACCCTAACCCTAACCCTAACCCTATCCCTAACTCTAACCCTATCCCTAATCCTAACCCTAACTCTAACCCTATCCCTAACTCTAACCCTAACCCTATCCTAAACCCCCAACCCTTTCCCTAACCCTAACCCTATCCCTAACCCTAACCCTATCCCTAACCCTAACTCTAACTCTAACTCTAACCCTATCCCTATCCCTAACCATTTCCCTATCACTAACCCTATCCCTTACCCCAACCATGACCCAAAACCTAACCCTATCCCTAACCCTAATCCCAACCCTATCCCTAACCCTAACCCTAACCCTATCCCTAACCCTATTCCTAACCCTATTCCTAACCCTAACCCCAACCCTTTCCCTAAACCCAACCCTATCCCTAACCCTAACTCTAACCCTAACCCTATCCTAAACCCCCAACCCTTTCCCTAACCCTAACCCTAACCCTATCCCTAACCCGAACCCTAACCCTATCCCTATCCCTAACTCTAACCCTAATCCCTATCCCTAATTCTAACCCTAACCCCAACCCTATCCCTAACCCCACCCCTATCCCTAACCCCATCCCTAATCCTAACCCTAACTCCAACCCTATCCCTAACCCTAACCCTATCCTTCACCCTAACCCTATCCCTAACTCTAACCCTATCCCTAATCCTAACCCGAACTCTAACCCTAACCCTATCCCTAATCCTAACCATTACCCTAACTCTAACCCTATCCCTATCCCTAACCTTAACCCTAACCCTATGCCTAACCCTTACTCTATCGTTAATCCTAACCCTAACCCTAACCCTATCCCTAACCCTGACCCTAACCTTATCCCTATCCTAACCCTATCCCTAACCCCAACCATAACCCTAAACCCAACCCTATCCCTAATCCTAACCCTATCCCTAACCCTAACCCAATCCCTATCCCTAACTCTAACCCTAACCCTATCCTAAACCCCCAACCCTTTCCCTAACCCTAACCCTATCCCTAACCCTAACCCTAACCCTAATCCCTATCCCTAATTCTAACCCTAACCCCAACCCTAACCCCATCCCTAACCCTATACCTAACCCCACCCCTATCCCTAACCCCACCCCTAACCCTAACCCCATTCCTAACCCTATCCCTAACCCTTACCCTATCCCTAACCATAACCCTGTCCTTCATCCTAACCCTATCCCTAACCCTAACCCTAAACCTAACCCTAACCTAACCCTATCCCTAATGCTAACCCTATCCCTAACCCTAATCCTAACCCTAACCCTATCCCTAACCTTAACCCTAACCCTATCCCTAACAATAACCCTAACCCCAACCCTATCCCTAATCCTTACCCTATCCCTATCCCTAACCCCAACCCTATCCCTAATCCTAACCATAACCCTAACCTCAACCCTATCCCTAACCCTATCCTTAACCCTAACCCTATCCCTAATCCTAACCCCAACCCTATCCCTCACCCTAACCCTAACTCTAACCCTAATCCTAACCCTATCCCTATCCCTAACCCTATGCCTAACCCTTACTCTATCATTAATCCTAACCCTAACCCCAACCCTATCCCTAACCCTGACCCTAACCTTATCCCTATCCTAACCCTATCCCTAACCCCAACCATAACCCTAAACCCAACCCTATCCCTAATCCTAACCCTATCCCTAACCCTAACCCAATCCCTATCCCTAACTCTAACCCTAACCCTATCCTAAACCCCCAACCCTTTCCCTAACCCTAACCCTATCCCTAACCCTAACCCTATCCCTAACCCTAACCCTAACTCTAACCCTAATCCCTATCCCTAATTCTAACCCTAACACCAACCCTAACCCCATCCCTAACCTTATACCTAACCCCACCCCTATCCCTAACCCCACCCCTATCCCTAACCCTAATCCTAACCCTAACTCCAACCCTATCCCTAACCCTAACCCTGTCCTTCATCCTAACCCTATCCCTAACCCCAACCCTAAACCCTAACCCTATCCCTAACCATAACCCTAACCCCAACCCTATCCCTAACCCTATCCTTAACCCTATCCCTAATCTTAACCCCAACCCTATCCCTCACCCTAACCCTATCCCTAACTCTAACCCTATCCCTAATCCTAACCCCAACCCTATCCCTCACCCTAACCCTATCCCTAATCCTAACCATTACCCTAACTCTAACCCTATCCCTATCCCTAACCTTAACCCTAACCCTATGCCTAACCCTTACTTTATCATTAATCCTAACCCTAACCCCAACCCTATCCCTATCCCTATCCCTAACCCTAACCCTGATCCTAACCTTATCCCTATCCTAACCCTATCCCTAACCCCAACCATAACCCTAAACCCAACCCTATCCCTAATCCTAACCCTATCCCTAACTCTAACCCAATCCCTAACCCCAACCCTTTCCCTAACCCTAACCCTATCCCTAACCCTAACCTTATCCCTAACTCTAACCCTAACCCCAACCCTATCCCTAACCCTATCCCTAACCCTATCCCTATCCCTATCCCTATCCCTAATCCTAACCCTAACCCTAACCCTAACCCTATGCCTAACCCTATCCCTAATCCTAACCCTAACCCCATCCCTAACCCTATCCCTATCCCTAACCCTAACCTCAACCATAACCATAAACCCAACCCTATCCTTAACCCTAACCCTAACCCTAACCCTATCCCTAATCCTAACCCTATCCCTAATCCTAACCCCAACCCTATCCTTAACCCTATCCTTAACCCTATCCCTAACCCTAACCCTAACCCTAACCCCAACCCCAACCCTATCCCTAACCCTATCCTTAACCCTATCCCTAACCCTAACCCTAACCCCAACCCTATCCCTAACCCTATCCTTTAACCCAACCATAACCCTAAACCCAAACCTATCCCTAACCCTAACCCCAACCCTATCCCTAACACTATCCCTATCACTAACCCTATCCCTAACCCTAACCCCAACCCTATCCCTAACCCTATGCCTAACCCTATCCCTAATCCTAACCCTAACCCTATCCCTAATCCTAACCCTAACCCCATCCCTAACCCTATCCCTAACCTCAACCATAACCATAAACCCAACCCTAACCCTATCCCTAACCCTAACCCTATACCTATCCCTATCCCTAGCCCTAATCCTAACCCTTAACCGAAACCCTAACCCTACCCCTATCCCTAATAGGGATGATCGAACTTTTGAAAAGCTCGGTTCGACCAGAACATCCGAATTTCCCGAAAGTTCAGTTCGGATTCCCGGACCCCATTGAAATCAATGGGACCCGAACTTCGGTAATCAAAAAAACACCATTTTGAAGCCCTAAAACCTAATAGATGCCCCTAAAAAGTGCTTAGGGTTCTGGGTCATGCCCCAGGGACTATGAATCAGGCAAAAAAAAGTTCTTAAAAATTGGCGTTTTTGATTGAGAGCCAGTTATTGAAAAAATTTTTGAAAAAAAAATGAGATTTCTTTGGATTTAGTGTCTGGGGGCTTTAAAAAAGTGTACATGTGAAGTTTCAGCTCTGTAGCATGTACAGAACCAGAATTATAGCATGCCAAACCTTCAAAAATGACTTTTTTGCTTAGCGGTGTCTTTCTTTTGCTCCTAATCAACTGCACTGCCAATGTGTATGATGGGGACATAATGCAGTGCACTGGGAACAAGAGTTTTTCTTTGGAAAAAGGTGCTGTCTCTTTAAATGTGGATATAATTAACGGGTGTATTTTCACAATGGGGCTATTATTACCAAATGTTATCAAGAAGTCAAAAGATGTATGTAGATGCACTTTATTTCATGTAAAATGGTGTTTGGTGCACTTTAACTTGAATTCTCACAAGAAACAGACATATATGCACGGATACATTGAGGGTTAGGGTTAGGGGTAGGGGCCACAATGTAGTGCAGAGTGAACAAGATTAGAGATGTTTTGGATGAATACTGTTGTCTCTTGACTTTGAATAGAAGTAAAGGATGCTTAAAAATTGGGCCTTTGGTGGTGCCGACGATGCCTTGACACCATAACCCTATGAAAGTGCTGGTTATGTAGGCAATAATTGCCTTTGTAAGGAAAAAAATTGCAATGATATGCATCTGTGAAACAGGTGCGCAACAATTGTTTGGGTGTTGGCGGAGCCATACCGCTGTATGCCAAAAGAGCTGGTGTTGAAGTAGGCGAAAAAATTAAGATGTGTACCTGTGGATCAGGTGAGCGAACATTGTGTTTTGGGTGTTGGCGGAGCCTCCCCACCATAAACCCAAAGAGCTGGTTTTGAAGAAGGCGTAAAAATTATGAAGATGTGTACCTGTGGAACAGGTGTGCAAACATGGTATCTTTGGTGTTGGCGGAGCCTCCCCACCGTAAGCCCAAAGAGCTGGTGTTGCAGAAGGCCAAAAAAAAAAAAATCTTTTCTAGTGGAAACTAGAATGAGGTTCTGTGAACCTAAACAGAACGAGAGGAGGGTTTGAGGGTGGCACCCTGGTCCAGGCTTAAACTGAGGCTCAGCTGCCACATCACAACGATAGACTAGTCTACAAGGTCTGCATCAGGTGCATCAAAGCTTGATATCCACGACTGATTCATTTTAATGATTGTCAAACGGTCGACTGAGTCGGTGGAGAGTCTCGTTCAATGGTCTGTGATGAGT
The DNA here is from genome assembly GCF_965119305.1 of Pelophylax lessonae. Taxonomy (NCBI): domain Eukaryota; kingdom Metazoa; phylum Chordata; class Amphibia; order Anura; family Ranidae; genus Pelophylax; species Pelophylax lessonae. Next base: position 74,281 of record NW_028119768.1, read on the forward strand.
CCTCCAGCTGCACTGAATGCCCGTTCCGATAGGACACTGGAAGCAAGGCAGGCCAACAACTCCATGGCATACTGGGCCAGTTCAGGCCAGTCGTCTAATCTTACGACCCAGTATGCCAGTGGATCGGATTCGTCACATGAAAAGCCCTCTGTGTCACTTTGTGCCCAGACGTAATCTTGCTGGTGCCGTACTCGCATAGATATTCATTGAGGGCCCTCTGCTGCGTGTACAGGCGCTGCAGCATAGCCAAGGTGGAGTTCCAGCGGATGGGCATGTCACAGACGAGGCGTTGTACCGGCAGGTGAAACTCATGCTGCACTTCGGCCAAACGCACAGTGGCACTGTACAACCGCTTGAAGTGACTGCACACCCTTCTTGCCATCCTTAGCACATCCTGCATTCCCGGGTATGAGTTCAAAAACTGCTGTACCACGAGATTCAGGACATGCGCCAGGCATGGCACATGGGTCAACTTTCCCTGCTGAAGGGCGGCCAGGAGTTTTGACCCATTATCGGTAACCACCATTCCTGGCTGCAGCTGACGTGGTGTAAACCACCTCTGGGCCTGTGCCTGCAGAGCCCCAAGAATATCAGGGGCAGTGTGCTGCCTGTCCCCTAGACACACAAGCTGCAGCACTGCGTGACACCTTTTGGCCTGAGACATAGAATAGACCTTTGAACGCTTATGTGGTACCTCATCATATTCAAAGAACCATGCTGCAGAGGAGGGCATGGAGGAGGATGAGGAGGAGGAGCAGGAGGGGGTAGAAGTGATCGATCTACCCGGATCAGTGACACCACCAGCTGTTTGCAGACGTGGGGGCAATACTGGCTGCAGCACCGAGCTCTGGCTACAATCCCTTCCGCTGGCAAGCAGTGTCACCCAATGAGCAGTGACAGAAATGTACCGCCCCTGCCCATGTTTGCTTGACCAAGTGTCAGCCATCAGGTGTATCTTATGGCTGACTGACTTGGCCAGGGAAGACACTACATTGCCTTCCACATGTTGGTAAAGGGATGGCAGGGCCTTACGGGTAAAGTAATGCCGACTTGGCACCTGCCACTGTGGAACTGCACATTTTGCAAAGTCGCGGAAGGGAGCAAACTCTACCAGGTTAAATGGTAAGAGTTGCAGAGCCAGTAGTTTTGCCAAACTACTGTTTAGACGCTGGGCATGTGGGGAGTATACTTTTTTTTTCGTTCCAGCATGTGTGGAATCGAAATTTGCCGTCTAGATGTTACAGCTGGTGGTGTGCTGGAGGTAGATGCGACACTGCGTGCTATATCATCATCCCTGTCAGTGGAGGCTGCCAACAGGTGACGAGTGACTATAGCAGGGACAGACTGATGTGCAGGTGGAGCACGAGGAGGAGCGCAAGGAGGACTAGGAGGTTGACTGGCCGATCTTTGGCCCTTTTGCGGGTTCTTCATATGCTCCTGCCAACGGGCCAAGTGGTGGGTTGTCAAATGCCTAATTAGGCAGCTTGTACCCAAGTGGTTGACATTTTTGCCACGTTTTATTCCCTTATGACAAATCTTGCAGATCGCAACTGTTCGATCTGCATGAGATGTCTCAAAAAAGGCCCAGCAAGAAGAGGTTTGTATAGTGGCCCGGGAGACAACAGGTGCGGCTTTAGATGGAGTGGGCCGTCTGCTCTCCCCTCTTGCTTGCTCTGCCTCCTCCTCAACCTCAGACCCAACATCAGACTCCATAAAGGACTGAGCATCAGGCGTGGCCCGGGAGACAACAGGAGCGGCCTTAGATGGAGTGGGCCATCTGCTCTCCCCTCTTGCTTGCTCTGCCTCCTCCTGAACCTCAGACCCAACATCAGATTCCATAAAGGACTGAGCATCAGGCTGGAGAAGATGGCTGACACTGTGGTCAAACAGCTCAGCTGACTCCTCTGCCATGTCTGAAGTTGGGTCTAAGGAAGGACTTGAGGTGGACATGGACTCATCTTTATTTGCTCTGCCAACTGCAGAAGACTGACCACTTTTCTCTGCCTAGGTCACTGTAGTTGCTGATGATGACGATGATGAGGGTTTGGTAATATAGTCCACCACCTCCTGTACGTACTGTGGACGTATAGCTTGGCCACTGCGGGAGAACAATCGCAATGGTGGCCTAGCTGAGGACTGACCACCACGTCCACCCTTGCCTCTAGACACCCTAGAAGCTGTGCCCCTTTCCGCAGCAGGGCCACGTATGCCTTTCCTTGGTCTACCTGACATAGTTATCACTGATGCTTTGGCAACTCTGCGCGGTGAAATTCACCTGCAAAACGCACACTGCTATGCGACCCAAAGTTGTCGCTAAATACAGCAGATGTGTGTGACGCAGAGTAGCAAAGTCTTTTGCACGGGCGTTAACTTGTCACTGAGGCTTTGGCAACTCTGCGCTGTGAAATTCACCTGCAAAATACACACTGCTATGCGACCCAAATTTGTCTCTAAATACAGCAGATGTGTGTGACACAGAGTAGCAAAGCCTTTTGCACAGGCGTTAACTTGTCACTGAGGCTTTGGCAACTCTGCGCATTGAAATTCACCTGCAAAACGCACACTGCTATGCGACCCAAAGTTGTCACTAAATACAGCAGATGTGTGTGACGCAGAGTAGCAAAGCCTTTTGCACAGGCGTAACTTGTCACTGAGGCTTTGGCAACTCTGCCCGGTGAAATTCACCTGCAAAACGCACACTGCTATGCGACCCAAAGTTGTCGCTAAATACAGCAGTTGTGTGTATCGCTGCAATGTATTTTGCACAATAGCTGACTAGCAAGCACGTATACCTGCTGTAGATATATCAGCAGTGCAACGTGCTCACTAGACGGAACCTTGACACTTAAAAGTATCCCTACAAAAACTAGATTATTGAATCTAACTATAGTGGTATATAGTACCCTAACTACACTGCATATCCCTTTCTTCACACTAAAAGAACAGCTCCATACAGCAGAAGATAATTTCTAACTGACACTGTCCCTTTAATTTTTTTTTTTTTCTGACTCAAACAGCACAATCGCTGTATTTCTAACTACACTGACAATCTGTCTGTAAGCTAACTGCTCTTCTGCTGATATGGAGCTTTACAAGCAATCGGCTATGCAGCAAACGTTGTGTAACAAAGCAGGAGTAACACAAATGCTTCCACTCTCTTCCACAGCCTCTATATTACAGTGCTAGAGGTTAGGCGGGGCTATGTCATATACTGGGAGGCGTATTCACTCCTGATTGGCCTCTGGTCCCCGTAGTCACTCCAATCACGTTCCTAGCAGACTCCTGCCCCCTCATTGGCTTTTACTGACGTTTCTGGGCCAATCACGGGCTTTTAAAGCCCACTTCCTGTCCCATTTCATTTTGGGCAGTTCTGGTGACCGAATTCCGAACTTTTACCGCAAAAAGTTCGGAATTTGCCGATTTTCGAACACCCAATGTTAGGGTCGAACCGATGGTCGACCCGAACCGTTCGATCATCCCTAATCCTAACCCTAATCCAAACCCTATCCCTAATCCTAACCCTAACCCCAACCCCAACCCTAACCCTAACCCTATCCCTAACCCCAAACCTATCCCCAACCCTAACCCCAACCCTATCCCTATCCCTAACCCCAACCATAACCCTAAACCCAACCCTATCCCTAATCCTATCTCTAATGGAGATGGCCTTGTGGTTCGCCCGGCGGTCGGTTCGCGGCAAATTTTGCTTGTTCGCTACCCGCCAAATTTTTGGACACATGGCGTCGTTCGCGGCAGCCATATTTGTTTACATTGGGGAGAACTTTGACCCGTGACACAGCCGTCAGGTGGAACGGGACAGCCAAGTGAAACATTCCAGCACATGGACAGTCCCCCTACCCTATAAATAGACCCGATCTGGCGGCCATTTCACATTCTGCTTTCTGCCAGTGTAGGGAGAGGTCTGCTGTGCTCGTCAGGGAGGGTTTGCTAGACACATATAGTGTTGTGAAGATCCACAAAAGTCCTTTTCAGGGCTGGTATTTTTCAGTATAGGTCTACTAGTATCTTTTGAGCTTAGGGAGAGGTATCCAGTGGTTGCTTTAGGGGCAGTTAAAGATCGGCTGCAGTCACAAATCTCTCTGTCAATGTCCACAAAAGTCCTTTTGAGGGCTGGTATTTCGGTATTGGTCTAGTATCTTTAGAGCTTAGGGAGAGGTATCCTGTGGTTGCTTTAAGGGCAGCTAGAGATTGGCTGCAGTCACACACAAATCGCTTTGTCAATGTCCACCAAAGCCATTTAAAATGCTCCAATGTCGTTTTAGGGTCTATTACAGTCTCTTTACTATAGGGCCAGGTATCCTGTGGTTGCTTTAGGGGCAGTTAGAGATTGGCTGCAGTCACACAGAAATCGCTTTGTCAATGTCCACAAAAGTAATTTAAAATGTGTCAATGTTGTTATAGGGTCGATTACAGTCTCTTTACTATAGGGGCAGGTATCCAGTGGTTGCTTTAGGGGCAGTTAGAGATTGGCTGCAGTCAAACACAAATCGCTCTGTCAATGTGAATGGACCCTATATGTATTAGACAATGTATTTAAAGCTGCTGTCAGTTCTGGCTGATTTATGAAAAAAATATATATATTTTTTGCTGTAAAAAAAAAAAAAAAATGTAGGGCAACTTTTTCAATTGCAATACTTCTGTTATGACATTGTCCATGTGCTGGGACTATTTGTGCACAGCTAGTATGTCTTTTGTGGCTGCAAATATGACCTAAATGTTTTTAAAGTTCGCCTCCCATTAAAGTCAATGGGGCCCGCCGCAAACTCGCGGTTCGCGGATGTAACGGCTATCCAGGTGGTGAGAGGGTATCAGTCGTTGGGGACGTCCTTTTTTCCTGGCAAGTCCCTATGTAGTAATGGAGTAGTAGAATCCCAACCATAGGATCCAAGAGGAGAGTAAGGTTCAGCTGTTGAACGACCGGGTAATAATGCTGGAAAATCCCCCTCCAGGAACGAGACGAAGCTACGTTTTGAAGGGTCAAGGAAAACAACACATTATTGAAACCAGAATACAGGCTTTTATACACCTGGGGAGTATATCAGACACTACTTAAACAATGGCCTGACATCCACCCAGACAAATAGGTAAGGTCATTACCACACTTAACAAAAGCTGCCTCAGCCCAAATCAACATAATGTAGACAAAAGCGCCTCGTTAATCAGCACACATTCCGTCTCTAGGCTGGCCATACCTTGACTTCATGGAATGTCCATATAAGGAGTCACTTCCTGGGGCTCACAGTGCAAAGAGAGATATGATAGCAGGGAGTGTAAATAACGGAAATCCTTCACACACATGAACCAGGTAAGCACAAATATTCTCTGTTAAAGGTAAGGGTCTGTTACACTGCTCCCCTTTTGTGGAACACTCCGGCAGACCCGGATTGATCCTTTTCGGGTCAACTTGGGGCTGTCCGACCGACTGTCAGGGTAAAAGTTCTGTTTGCCTGGACAGTCCGTCCGCATTTCCATTCAACTTGCCAGGGCGGTATTGGATGGAGAAATTGTATGGTTGTAATGCTAGGCTCCATCTCAACAAGCGTCCATTATCTCCAGCCACTCAGTTCAACCATACCAAGGGATTATGATCTGTAATAAGGGTAAATTCTTGGCCATACAGATATGGTGTAAGTTTCTTTAGAGCCCAGACCAGGGCTAAACACTCCTTTTCCACTGCAACGTCTCTGGGTAACAATTTTCTACTCAGGTACGCGACAGGGTGTTCTCCTCCATCTTCCCTGATCTGGCTTAGAACTGCCCCCTTCCTTCATTTTTTTTCAAAATTAGGCTAGGCACAGTTAGTGCCTTCGACGTGATATTCACATAGTGTTGTGCTTAGTCTGTTAAGCCCACACTATAGTTTTGTTGGACTCCTATCTTGGAGTGCCTTTCCCTGTTTTTTACTGCGCTTTTTTTTTTTTTTTAACGCACTCTGCTATGATACCTACAAACCTCTCTCAGACCCGGCTGTAGCTGGGGTCTTATAACGTCAATGGAATAAATAGGGCCTCTAAAAGGGGGCAAATTTTGTATCAAATGCATAAAAATCAAGTAAACTTACTACTATTACAGGAAACACATTTTCGGGCTGACTCTGTACCCTCATGCTCCAATAAATATTTTAACAGGTGGTTTCATAGTACCAATCCATTCCAGAAGTCAAAAGGAGTATCTATTGCAATTCATAAATCGCTACCTATTGAGGTGATAAACCAGGTATCTGACCCACAAGGAAGGTATGTGTTTATAAAATTCTTACTTTGGGAGACTAAATTTACAGTAGCAAATTTTTACCTGCCTAATGTGGATCAGGTAACAACAGCTCTGAAGTTTTTAGAGCTTCTGTCCAATTTTGCAGAAGGGAAAATTCTATGGGGGGGGGGGACTTTAACATCCTACTGGAACCCCTGTTAGATTCATCGGCTTCGAGATCCGCAATTTCCTTCACTAAACTAAGGGCTTTTAAGCGGGCTCTATTTAATCAGCACTTGATAGATGTTAGGCGGATCCTGCATCGAAAAACTCGGGATTATACATATTTTTCATCAGTTCACCAAACTTCTAGTCGCGCAGATATTCTGATAAAATAGCTTTGCATCAATACAAATCTCAAGATAAGTGTGGAAAGTACTTAGCTAGGACTCTGCATCCTAGGTCTCCATCTACTTTTATAACTCATATCCGTGATGCTACTGGAGAATTAGTATTCTCCCCTAATAATATCGGGCAAACGCTTAAAGAATTCTACCACTCTTTATGTAATATTTCGTCAACACTGACTTCAGATCAGTATGCCCTTTTGGAAGCAGACAAACTTTCTTATATTATGAAGACCGCTCTTCCGAGCTTAGAAGGAGATGTAGTGGAAGAACTTGAATCGCCTGTTACAGTAGAAGAGGTGGCGAGAGCAATCTCGACCACTCCTTCAGGGAAAGGTCCAGGCCCAGACGGTTTTACCCCTAAATCTTTTAAAGCTTTTTCTTCTCTTCTTGCTCCCTTCATGACTAAAATGTTTAATTCTCTGTCAGAAGACATTTTGTTTGCTCCTCAAACGTTGGAGGCTCACATATCTCTAATCCCAAAACCCGACAAAGACCCATCTTTCTGTACAAATTATCGCCCCATATCTTTGATTGGGGTGGATCTTAAAATCTATGCCAGAGTTTTAGCAAATAGGCTGCAGTTGGTAATGCCTGAGTTGATCCATTTGGATCAGGTGGGGTTTGTTGGGGGTCGGGAGGTAAGAGATATCACTTTAAAGACTCTACTTCTGATGGATTACGCGCGTTCCCACAATATTCCAATGTGCCTTCTTACGGTGGATGCCGAAAAGGCGTTTGATCGGGTAGATTGGCAATTTCTCTGATTGACTTTGCAACAGATTGGGTTGGGATCTCATATGATATCAAGGATCATGGCTTTGTACTCCTCTCCTTCTGCAAGGATTCGAATTAATGGTTCGTTATCTACCTCATTTAGGATTCGTAATGGGACACGGCAGGGGTGCCCCCTCTCACCTCTTTTGTATGTACTGACAATGGATCACCTAGCCGTAGCTCTACGGAATAACCCCTTTATATGTGGGGTTACAACTGGTCCTATTCATTCAAAATTGGCTCTCTATGCGGATGACCTATTGTTGTTTGTTACTCACCCCCATAATTCACTACCTGCAATTATACAGGAGTTTGAGGAGTTT